>NW_008751692.1:1439926-1442507 GCF_000715545.1 Opisthorchis viverrini
GGCCATTACCACAAACTCAGCTGCGCTGGTCATTGCCGCCTTCCTAGATGAGGACTCCGAGACAGGCCACATAAATAATCAGAGACATTGTCAGAAATGGCCCAGTCGCACCTTTAATGGCGCTCGTGCATCCAAGCTTTTGCCTTCAATGCATAGCTCCCTTCCAAATTCTCTCACCTGATAGTCCACCTACAGTGCTTTATTTACGCACTACTTTATCAGCTCCCGCCTCCAATGCGCAGCTACCTACCCCACCTCCCCGAATCATCGGTGAACGAAACTGTGGCAACTACAACCACTGTACGACAAGTACGTGGTTATTACAGCTGATAATGATGTGCAATATCTAAAATTACCTAAATACCGTGAGTATCACAAACGAGAGTAGACTCTGTATAAAATCTCACCTTCCAAACCAGACGTTACAAAGAGACCGAAAACCATCGGTCTAAAAATGCAATAAATAGGAGGACTAGAATTTTGGTAGTTGCACTGCTAGTTGAACTGAAGTTACAACGAACCGAATATTGCCGACAAAAGACGTTTAGTAGACTCTCCAAAAACTAGAGCAGATTTAGCGATGATAGTCGATATTTAAGCGGTTTCAGACTTCATTAGTTCTCAGTGGACTGTTGGGTGCTCAATCTCACCATAATGGGAAGAATTCACGTGAGACACCACGCATTCTGGGGACCTTTTATGCAACAAGGCATAATATTATGCCACTTATTCTACAAGGGTTGTTTATTTCAGGTCAGAGGCTTTACGGCGATGGAACCAAGTTGTCCATCAAAGAATTACCACACAAAACCCACCCACATGTCAAAAACTATCGGTGACTCAAGCGTACACACTAACACGCGTGAAATTCGCCCCAAACATCTTTTACCACATGGCCATGCATCGAGGACCGATCATTACATAATCAGATGCATTTGGAATAATCAGGAAAACACCAAAAAAGCTTTGACAGCCATCTTGCTGAAAATAATTATCATATTTCTGAACAACGGGATTAATGCTGTGGGGATAGCTTTGTGGAAAACTTCGTGTTCGGTATCTTGTTACCTCCAATAGCTGATTCAGATTTCTTTTGTTTGGACACCGGTACCAGAACCCTGTAAACCAATATAAGCATACGCTCCAAGTGAAATATATGTTCAGGGAGTATTGATTGTGCTCAGTAGATTGCGCTTTTGGAGCTGAAAGTTACTTATTTATCACGATAAGGAAAGTCGAGTAGAAGCGGATTTATATGGGTTGCATTCAAAGCACACTAGTTTGAACAGTCCTTTTACCGTCCTTACATATTTTCCTAGCAGGGACAATAATCTAGCGTATTCATATGCCCTCAGTGACCGGTAATCCTCAGATTCGGACACGGCGATCAGTCACTAAACTGTTGGTCTGCGCTGACTACATTTCAACACTCCGTTAGGTGTTAGAGCAACGCCACATGTACAGAAGACCCATAATCCTGGTATTCCTTGACTTTAAGGGTGCGTTTGGATCTGTTGATCGATCAGTGCTGTTAACTACACTTGCTCAACAGGGTATGTCCCAGAAGTTTGTAAACATTATCCGATCCCTATATTCTCATACTTCTGGGTGGGCAGTGTATGGTGAGCTCTCCAAAAGCTTCCCTACAAAAAGCGGTGTCAGACAAGGGTGCCACTCTATCCACTCTTGTCTAACTTCGTCATTGATGAAATAATGAGGCGAACACTGGACGGTCTTCAAAACTCCGGTGTTCAAATTGTTGCTGATAAGAGCCTTGTCGATTCGGAGTATGAATATGATAACGCCTTCATCTTTGAAGACCAAAGCGAGGTGCAAGTCCTGTTGAATAGACTGACCAACATCATACTATCTTTTGGCATGCGCCTTGAACCTTCAAAGTGCGAAGTCCTGCTTCAGAACGTCCCATCTGCGAACATATCCCTTACAATTCAAGGAGACTCATTGGAGATTGTGGAAAACTTTACATAGTTCGGTAGTTGTATTAGCTCTGAAGGAAGTGTGTCTGATGAAGTCAGTGCAAGAATCTCAAAGGCTCAAATCACGTTTGATAATTTGCGTCACTTGTGGCGTCAAAAAAGTATCTCACTAGATCTAAAGGGTCGCGTGCACCCGGCTACAGTAAGGGCCGTGTTGTTGTATGGGTGTGAGATGTGGCCTCTGCGGACAGATGATGTGAGGCGTCTTCAGGGTTTCGACCACCGATGCCTCAAAACCGTGGCTGGTTTCGGATGGCATCAGCGTGTTAGTAATGAGGTGATTAGAAAAAGGGGGGTTTTGGCTGTGCTGCAGACACCTCGATCCGAGAAAACATCCAGCATCATCGACTACGATGGCTCGGCCATGTGCTACGCATGCCGAAACACCGTCTACCGAGATGACTGTTGTTCTCCGTTCCTGCTTCAGGATGGCGCAAACCGCGAGATGGACAGCGCATGACTTGACAGAAAGGCGTGAAAGAGATCACGAAGAGTTTGGGTGTTGTTGGTGTTGTGCGACTTCCAGGATGGGGTCCCCGTGATCCCGTCTGTGCTTGGCTGGAGACGTTGCAAGAAATGGCGGC
>NW_008751692.1:1442626-1536506 GCF_000715545.1 Opisthorchis viverrini
GCTAGACGAGCCTTATGGTTGTACGGCAATAAAGCATCAGTGCCACATCTACTGTTGCAGTTTTTGATGAGGATAATGACCTTACCATGGCACCAAGATAGACAGGAGAAGTTATAAGATATGACACTAAATCTACAGGAAATTTCATCCTGATTGTGATAAGCGTGACTGATTTCTGGTGCAACAAATGGTAAAGTCACGGCGATCCAAGTGAGCTGAAACCGGTTTCGCTATTCGATAATTAGGGGAACATGTTGACTATGGGGGAAGGATGGTGGAGTGTTTTGGAATTGCTGGGCAGTAAAAGTAAACCTAGGAGACCTTAAACAACGTTCACACCTTATAAAACAATGATAACATCAAGACACCAATGCTCATTTATAACTATTCCACCCAATTGACTGTATAGCTTTGTATTGGTATGGCTGTTACATCATTCATTTTTAGTTTTATGTAGAATTATAGTTGATACACCATCATCCATTGATACCAACTCCCTGCTTCGAAGTTGTTTGCTGAGTGCAGTGAGGTCAAATGCTATGACTAGGATGGACAATTCCACAATGTTTCTTGGTGGTTCTAAAGGCCACAATTTCATCACCGGTCACCTCTCCGATGTATAAGCAGCTAGCTTGAGCACTGCAAAAACAGATCCTCGTCTGGGTTGGTTGGGAGAGACTGATATGCTTGACAACTGAGAACTCGGTCTGAGTTGATGCATATTTCTTTCTGCAGTGATTCAAATATTTATGTTATCACATCTTGGTGAACAAGGTATCACCCTATGCGCTTGTTATGTGGTTATTTTGACCTTCGCAGCAAGCATAACAAAAGAATGCGGAATAATCACTATTATGAGAGGTAGTGTGGCGAAACTAGACAGTTATCACCGCTCTAGATTTTCTATCCTCACCACTGGTGCCTAAGATATCGCAAGGAATCAGCTGAAGTCAAGTAGGTATTGGTGAGGGAAGCCAATTTCCGCATCTGGTGCACTTCCATCCAAGTTCTTTCTTGGGGTAACGTTTTTCCATAGAAGACACAAGCTGTAAGGCAAGTTCAGCCCCACAACGCCGTTTGCTGCAACAAAATACTTTTTCCTGCTTGCCCGAACAGTCAGAGCACACATGATCCACACCATCACAGTGATCAAAAGCCGTACGTTGACCACCATTGTTTACTACATACAAGTTGAAGGGGCTGTGAGATCTGTCTAAGTACGTCAGTTTGCCCCAGAGGATTTTGCAGCAGACCTATTGATTCTTTTCATCTATGATTCCTCCTGGCAACCGATTCCCACCCAATTCCTGCTCCTCGAGCCATGCCGAACGAAGACCGGTGCCTCTCTGATCGAACTCACCGAACTTAAGATGACATGGTCCAAAGGTAGTTGTTTGCGTTAGTGAGCACGCGAACAGTGGAAGTATATGAATTACCTTGTTCTCCTGACCAAAAATTGACGCAATTGTACAAACTAGGATGGCATATATATGTCGCGATACTCCGGGAACAGTCATACGAGGTCAAGTCCAACACAATACAGCTTGGTGAATTTTCGATGTTCAAATTAAAAAAAAAACAAGGAAAACACAAAATTGATAAGATTGACAGTTCAAATACTTGGACCAGGAGAGATCATAGATTGAAATTTCACTCAAGTGCTTGGCATCATTCAGTTTGTGGATGCTTCTGTCGTTTTGATAATGCTCCACATAAAAGCATGCAGAGGATGGTAACAATTACAAACAGGACATTCAGGTTTGGTGATTACAGTGAAGATGTGAGGATAGAAAGGATAAAAAATCGATCAAAAATCTTCGGCAAATTCTCCAATAATTGGGGACGGGTACAACACAGAGCGAGAACAATCTTTCGAAGAACACCGGAGTTTGTGGAAAGCAGAAAGTCCATGTTTGCCGAAGGAGGATAATTATATACGCACAGTGAGGAGATCGTGCAAAATATCATGGTAGAAAACTGAGGAACTTTATTCTCACCGTATGCGACAAAATATGCGGTAAATGATACATCGACAAACGCAGTGCACGCAGAATAAAATTCAGGATTCAACTCCAGTGTTGACTCTATGTTCTTCAACAGCATCCTTTCAACATACACTTACATAGAGAGCGAACGTAATGAGGCCAAATTTGAGATAATCTATTTCAAGAAGTGAAGTCTTGTTGAGTGAACTTCAGTAAACAGATATCCGATATACAGACACAAAAGTCAAGCAAGGCAGCAGACAAAAAGAGTGAGGAGATGTGCATTTCTTTAAGGAGATGGTATATCACGACTATGTGGTTAAATCACATTAGTTCCCTGTAGGAACATGGTGGGACGGCAACCTACCGGGCAAAACAGAGATCTATAAACTATTTTCTTTCGTTAGGTTTGATCCAATTAGACATGTGTAGCAAACTATCCGGATGAAATTTTTTTTCAGATTTGGAATTGGTGAAATCGAATTTCTGCACGAGATTTCTAATTTATTAATTAGACTGGAGGCTTGGTGAACATTGATTTTTCGGAAGATTTTGGCAGGCTTCTTTACATTTTTTGGCCTGCGATTCTACGTCCTTATTTTTAGATTGCTAAAAACCAAGTGAGGATTGCCACGGAGTAGAGTGAAATGTTGTTAATACTGTGTGGCGTGGCCTCTTTCTAGATGACAATTATAGGCACAATTCTGAACAAATCACTGAAACCCTTTGGGAGCTGGTTTTCATCGGATTGAGGGCCCTCGAGGGTCAACTTTTCACCTAAATATGTGAATAGTGTGGTTTTCACCGACTATGAGTTGCACATTAAAAAAACGGAATAAACGTACCCTTGTGTCATGCACAGAAAGATAAAGGAACAATTAGTCAAAACTGCCCCTGTGATTTATTAAAACATGCTAAACGTGTGAACATCGCGAACCTTTTTAAAGCATGGCAATACAACCGTCCTGGTTTCATTTCAGAAAAAACAGCTGAGTGTTAGTCAGAGTTACCAATCGGTAAACAGATATTCCTTGATAGCATTGAGGAGATGAGAATTCTGTGGGTGTCGGGACGTCGAGCGCGAGACATCTAACCAAAGGACAACTTCTGTCAATTCAAATAGTTGAACTGATCTCCCAATGGGTGGCAAATGTTCCCAAAACTTTGATTTGACTTGAAGCTGTGAGATGATTTAAGATTACTGGCAGTTTTAGGATAAACCTTGGCAAGTGAGATTGGAGTTTAAGTCATGCCTACCGTCGTGAAAAAATGATGATGGATACTGGATAAGAACGATGAATGGGACTAATTTCCAGACCAGAACCACCGCATTTTACAGTGTATAGGCATTCACACATCAGGAACTTTCTTAAGACGGTGAACTCTCATGAAACGGCTTTCAACGTGTTGAATTTAGATTAGTGACAGCGAGTGGCGATACTGCGCTTGTTGTGCATTGCTAGAGGTGGGGTATGCACTGCATAGTCAATTAATTTTTCCCCAGCATAACATAATATCAATATAATGAGTTTCCTGCTCTGGTTAAGCAGAGAAACCTACTGAGTAGCTTTATCCTTTATGTAGGCTAAGGCATATAACGTCTATATTTTGGCTTTTTGGGACAAAGTGCGCTGGTTTCAAACCCACAATCCAATATGCATCCACATTGCTTCGTCGACCGAAATACGATCGACTCACTTGTTTTGATGATCTCGCTCCGACAGACTGTTGGTTCATTCAAGTCACCAACACATAGGTCATTGTGTGAGGTTTTTGGATCGATCAACCAAACTATCGTGTGCATATTTTCTTTCCAGCCTAATTGTAACCATTTGTGTCAATGTTTTCTTTTACTCTCATCATATTCTAAGTTCGGCAAAGGTTCATGTTCTGTGTGTCCGTATTTATTCTGTGGTCCCGTTACTTTGGGGCTCAGAAGTACGTTCAAGTTTAAACGAAATCGGTTCTAGGGCAGTATAACGAAAACCCAATTCTGATGTGGTTGTTCCAGAATCGGAATCACCGTCAATTTTTCTTTAATTTCCAAACAACCAGACTGGCATCATACTTGTGATTAATATAGAGATAACGTCTTTATTTCCGGAATACTTGTCCAGATTTTCAGGACAAGGTTTGAAGCCAATTATCAGATGCCCATTAGAATGGAATTTGGGTTGCTGAATCCCTTTCAATATTTTCAAATCCACTCTGTAGTTGTTACAAGAAGAACAACTTCGGATTTTACAACTTTTAAGATTTTCAGGCTACTGAATTAGGTGTGAATATATCAATAGACCAACTTTTAGGTTCATGATTACAATGTTAGAAAAGGAGTATAGCGAGCCTTATGCAATGTCTGTTTAGTAAGTTGTGTATTTCTTTATGAATCTACTGGCTACGGCATAATCTGAACAAGGGGCCTTGTGATCACTGAACTTTTCTGAACAAAGCAAGATGATCACTGAGCTGATACTCAGTGGAGTATGGAGATTTTACATGGGTGAGGGAATCTTGGCCGATAAGAACAGATTGCCAGTCCGCGCCTGAAACTGCCAATTCAGTGGCCATTTTGCCTGAACCAGACCACGCCTAGTGACTTGGTACTGCACAATCTAGTAACTCAATTATCGGGGTAGCGTGAAGGTTTCAGGTTTGAAACCCAAGAACTGAAAACACAATGATAAAAACGTGTGGATACCAAAAGTTACCGAAAGCAGTACTCTAAAAGGGGTCCCCTAGTATCCAACGACATTTTCAGCCCACATTAAAAACCCTACGAATATTCACCCAAAATGACCTGGCTTCCAACTACCCCAGTTTTGAGAACCAAACGGGGCTGATTAAAACCAGCGAAATGCGACAAGATTCTAGCTTGATTTTCCCAAACTTGAGCGTTAGTTGTTGCCCAGTTTGGAGGAGGGAGAGGTGCCCCAGACTTGAGTAGGATAACACTCAACACCAACTTCACAACCAAAAGACAAGGGTTAGTTAGTATAAACCAAACGGTGTCAGAAGAACGCTAGTAACTCTAGAGTTTAGAAGAGACGAAACAATATTGATTACCTGCAATGTGCTTGTCATTTTCTCCTTATACTACTGAAATACACTTTCGGCATCTACTACGGTACTTGTGCTGTTGACTCGCCAGACTGCTAATGATACCTTTTTCTTAGGTGATCTAATTCCTTGTATACACCTCCGACTCTTCATGTGCTTAAAAGCGCTCAATCTCAAACATTGTGCTGCATACATGATGAACTCAAGAATCCTACTCACGATTCTCCACAAACTGAGTTCTGGTTGCGGAAAGGCTATACTTTCCTCTAAGCTCGGTAGCAACTTCGCACCGTAACATGATATAACTGAGTCAGTTATGGACAAACTTATACATTTTCTTGACACTATTCATAGGGCTACTGAACTTGTGTGCATCTGAGTGTGCATCTGGTAAAGCTATAAACTACTGAGTTAACCGCCACAGACCCCACCAATTTCGTGCTGGTCACACGATTGGGTCAGCCTCCACGCGAGGGCTCCGCTTCGTGTAAGTTTTTAAAAGGAGTGTGCCTTGAATATTTGATCCTCCAAAAAGTGAATTTGCCTGTTTTGCACAAAGATTCCTCGCTACGATGGTATATGCGTGAATACTGTGAAGCGAAACTTCTAGTTATTCCTCACATTCGTCATCTTCATCATACTGTTATCGTTTATTTTTCAAGAGCCTGGTCACAAACATTAAAAAAAGTAAACGTAAGCCGTAGATGTGGACGGGTTACAGGAGCCTATTAGATAAACCGAGGAAGGGTCCCACTCGAAGGCATGTCACCAACAGCTCCAGTCAGACAAGATAAATACCAACGTATGCAAGAATATTTGATATGGAAACACGCGTGTACAGGCGGAAGAAAGGACAAACAATGCTGAATGCCCTTCAAGGCGCGGTAAGCGCTAGCCCAGTCAAGACTTGCACATCAGGAGGGTCAGCCTCCACGCGAGGGCTCCGCTTTGTGTAAGTTTTTAAAAGGAACACTGAACGCCATGTACACTGCATAACATTGTCGTACTTAGATACAGAGCCCAAACAGCAGGCAAACACCAGTGATACATACTGCATCCTATCTGCCATACACCCTGAAGAGGAGGATGGTTTAATCAAGAACGGGTGAATCTGCCTGTGTTCATGGAGCGAATTTGTGACAAAAATTGACCATTCCAGGATTGATTATATTATATTGGTATCGACAGTTTGAATCTGAATCACTGTAGACCGGTGTGGTCAAGAAAAAACGGTGCGATAGCCACTTGTATAAGAGCTGCTATGGTTTAACCTAACCTTGTCTTTCTGAAGTGGGTGTTTCCAACTGTTGGAAACATTCTATCCTATTTCAGGGTTTCCGACGGAAGGATAACCCATGCTTTTGGGCTCAGGTTCTGTAATACTGATGATGAGCCTGTTCCATTTTGTTTTCGAAGCTTACGAAGTTTGTTTTATTCATTTTTAGAAAAAAAATAACAGAAAACTGACAACATTATTTTGAAATTCCGAAAAGAAAACTGAGCTAAACAATTTCCAAGGGAGAACAGTGCTCGTCCGTACTTTGTCAGGGATGCATGGGATCTGGATGATTGGGAATTGCTTCATTAGATCCGCTCAAGTATCCAAAAAAGAGCCATTAATCTGGGTCAGCTAGGGAAACATACGATCAACACTGGTTGGTGAAATGGATGCTATGGCTTTTCCAGTTATGGCATTATTCGTTCTCAGGCGACTGGCCAACCTGACAGAACAATACAAGCGTACATCAGACTTATGATGTTCCGTCTGTCCATTGAGGGGAGTACAGGTTTTGGATTGAACACCCATCTCTAAGCACGTGTTTTGCCGTGGGATGACGGGTTCTTTCACACGACCAGTGTGTTTGGGTTTCAATGTGTGCATTTGTTTGTCTTTGTGCTTTTGGCTACATCGAACCAGAGGACGAAGTACCAGTCATTCGTGCCGTTCTCTTCATACTAAGGAACAAGGACGTTGTTCGCGGTCTCGTCGGTCGACTCGACTGACGTAAATAGATACATGAACAAGAGCAACAGAATGACGACGTATAAGACAGTAATTGATACATTGAAGCAAATAATTTCCCATTTCGATGTCGCAGTATTCATTCACTGACCAACATTATCGATTTCTCGTTAACCTGATCAGTGCTTGGTTGGGCATCTGGAGGGTGGGACGAAGTTGACAGCAGGGTCCATAAATGACTGATGGATGTCGGCTGTCGCTGTCGAACGCTCGGCCTTCGTGAAATCTAGATAGATCTCCCTGCGTATGAAATGAGAAAATCCTTTTCGCTACGACGATGCGTGTTTGGAACTGAGAGAAATCAGAGACGTATTAATAATTTCCAGTAGACCTCTCCATAGACTGGCAACAGCAAAACTTAATCTGTGAACTTTTAAAATGGGGGCAAATTACGACAAGTTTTTCTTTAAAATTATTACTGGCTTTATTTCACAGGATTGATTTTGGAGCCATTTTCTCTTATGTCAATTGTAATTATGAAATATGTAAAGGATTCTGGCAGGTCACTTAAGAATTTCGGATTTTGGAGACTCCTCAATCGACTGCGGCACCACACGGTAGTGGCTTGAAAGATAGGAAGTGCGAATGATGATACCATTAGTACTAATTAATAATAATACTAATCTTTAAGCTACCAACACCAAGTTCCTTGTTTTTGTCATTTAAGAGACTCCTGTGGAATGCTGGACGGGAATTTTAAGCTTGTTATATTACAGTACAGCATTCACTTCTTTTCGCTTCCCTAAAGCGTTTGATAGTCTGGAGCGCTGTCACTTTTCCATCTGCCGTAGTACCAAAAATGAAATTTTTCGCTTGCGTTCTTTAACTCTTTATAAAAAGGGATGCATAACATTACCGGTAGCCTTACGAGTGCCGTTACCTCAATATTCACCATTGTCAGGAGTCTCTTAGGTTTGGAGTTTCCTGATCTCGGGCCATTACGCTGACACACAGATAGCAAATAAATTAACTCAGAACGAGTCAGCTAGTTACAGGACCGATGGTTCTTTTTTCTGGCAAACTATAACGAGACCTTGTAAGAAGATGAATCCGGCTAGGTTCAGTGCTTTCCCGTTGACAAATACGTGCTACGTAGTACGACACTTTTCTGATCGATGAACTGTTTGTTTCTGCTGAGTCTGTCGGGCTACAGGATGTGTCTCGTCACCATCCAGACCAAAAAATAAAGGTCAGTGTAATTAGGGAAATACACTCATTTACAAACAAATTTGTTCTTGCAAGAGACTCAAATGGAACCCAGCTGGAACTCTCGTTTATGATGCTGGACTTGTTGCCAAGCCGATTTATTCAGTCACTCCTGCTGTTATGCATCGTCAGTTGTAATAACCCCCTAAAGCGATCCAAGGGGGAGAAATACTTGACCTCTCAAAAAATTCTCTTTAGATGGATGCAGAGATGATGTGAACAATGATACTATTTTTGTAGGGAAGTAATCTTTTGTTTTTTTTTTCGGGTCAGCCCTCTTTCGGAGGTGGACGTGATATATCCAACTTGATAATTTCGCCACCATCTTTTTTGAAGACAATTAATTTATCATGTTATTCTGGAACGGGATGGTCATCCGGCTTATATTACCCAAGGTCACATGGAGGCACTTCAGTTGTTTCGTACCAATGCTTCCTTTGGGTGAATTACCTTGCCTGATTGTATACGCAGGTCAACAGCTAACTGAAAACCAAGGTTTCAGTCTATTCCGGATACGTGAACCCTGAAAACTGCCAAACAGGTGCACACATGTATCAGGATCAACCTGTGATTGCTAGTTTCAACTCAAAGTCCAATTTCCTTGTCAAAGAGAGACGACATTCTTTACTCTCCGGCAGATCCAGTTCTGCATTAACGGAAGGGTTTATTTTGGAGGTACTGCTATACATGTTCTTCTACAGGAACTTGATAGGTTTGGCGGCAAATATTGCATAAGTTACAGTCAGAAATCCACGTAATATGTGTCTCTGGGAGTATAACTAGGGTAACACCAGTTCTACAATAATTAGGCGTTAGCAGCGTAAGACGCAAAAGCCAGTTTACCAAAAGTGGTTAGTGAATAGTTCCATTAGGCATACATGTAGAAGACGCCTAAGGACCTTTGGAGGAACGAAGCTAAAAGAAGAACGGGTAACCGTCCTTCTGCTCGAGTCACGAGTATCCGTAATCGCGGAACTCGCGATACACGGGCAGTTTTACAGGCTGTTCGGTAATATTCCAAAACAACAATTCGAATAGGTTCATATTCGTATTCTAAAGTTAGCGTATCGTGTGCAAAAGACAAGGGCACAAGTGAAAATTCCCAGCAGCTAAAGTTTCCATGCAGGGAACAAATCTGATTAGTGTAAGCCTTTATTTTTAGAAGTAAAGACGAGAACCTGTCCTTTCATTCATCAACGGGTTGAAAAAGCTGATCTAAAAGACAAATTTTACGATTCTTCGCCTAACTGGCATGCACAAAATACGTCACAAACCAAGATCAATCTATTTTTATTACCGACGTGACGCAAGCAGTTCCTTATTTATAGGTTGGAATAGCTTTTCGCGCAAAACTGAGTGGTGTCCAACTTCGCTGTCTAATCAGCTGTTCAGTGAAGAAATAAAACGAACCTACCTAATAAGTCCCAAGTGGGGTAAAATGGATGATAGTTTGTCGACAGATTTTCGTAAATCCAAGAAGCAGTGTAGTAACATTTCCTGTATTGGGAGCCGTAGTAGTTGCATTTGGTTCACTTCCTATTTGGTTAAAATTTTACAGCCCCTTTTCTTGGGTGAACGTGAATATGGGGTTGTATAAATCCTATGAGAGCATATTTTAAGCCTGTTACGGCAGAATTTTTCATCTTAGATGATTCCCAAGCAGTAAGTAAACGTAGCTAGTAAAAAAGGATAACAAAATTTTTCAGTTTTAGTTGTCACATAAAGGAGGTTTTGTGCAGGTGTTGACAGTATTTTGTCCGCGATGGCTGTTACTGCACGCATTGAAATTGTGAAACTCTATTGTACCCTTGGTGAATGCACCACGGCTGCACTTCGTCGTTGCAAAACCAAACATGGCCTGATCAAAGATCCTTCCACCTTGTCGACCATTACACCCTTGAGTGCGAAATTTGAGTCCACTAGATGTGTATTGGACTTTCCTGGCAAAGGGATAAAGTCTCTGAGTGATTAAAGAGCGCCCATTGTACAGAATGCCGTCGAGCAACTTGAGTCCCAGAGCACCATGGCATCTTCGTCAATAACTCAATTGTCTCATTTGACCAGCATTCTCCGCGCCAGAGTACATCTTATTATGAGACGCCACCTTCATCTCTACCCGTATCATTTCTTTTTATTACAAAACATCACGGAAGAAGACAAGGAACACCGTGTCACGTTCGCTAACTGGCTACTGGACAATGACGAAATCGTTCTCAACATTTTGCGGAGCGATTGGGCAAATTTTTTTGTGGATGGCATAATCAACAAGCACAGTTGCGTGATATGGTCTCGTGAGGCTCCTCACGAGTACCTCACCCGTAATCTCCATTCCCCTCATCTCTGTGTGTGAATGGGATTCTCCTTAAAGTGTCTCCTGTGTCCCTTTTTCTTTGATGCTATGGCTTCCGGCGGCAGTTACCTCCATATGCTGCAGACACATGGTATTCCGCAACTCAAGCAGCACAAGAAGTCATCGGCCGTCTTTCAACAGGATGGCGCTCCACCTCACTACTCAAACCAAGTGAGAACTTACCTCCGAGAGTATCACGTGTATCATGAAAATAAACCGAGGAATTTTGTGGAGTTAAGAGCAAGAATTGAAGAGGAGTGTGCATGAGTGACGCTTGAAGTTAAACGTGATGTGTCTTACATCTCACACCGCCTCCAACATGTTATAGAAAAGGGGGTGGTTTTTTCAACATCAATCGTAATGTTAGTTTTTTTACGGCAAACCTTCATAATACACGTATGTTTACATAAAAAATAATAAAAGTTTAATTTAGTATCGAACTTTTAACATGGGTGTTATTTTTTGCGTCTCCCATGAGACTTTATATATATATATATATATAACAAATACTGAAAGGTTGCATTTGCAAGAAATACCTGTGAACAGCCCTCAAAAACCTCCCGATAAAGTTTATCAGCCATACTCGAAGACCTCAGTTCGGTCATTTGCAGATCCAGTACACTAGAAAGCTTTAAAAAATGCGGCCTGTCTCCTGACCTGAGACATAATTCTAGAACAGCACAGACGAGGACACAACACCGATTTATCGTTACGAATGTCAAGGATAAAGTGTTGACGGACAAGGCCTTTATAGTCATCCACTCAGTTGCTTGCGAATATGGGCCGAACGACGGCGTGCAGCATTTATCAATTTGCCAAACAATCTAGCAAGTACATCGGTTACCTGGTGGATGCAAACCATCGAACCGACTCGACGTAATATTTAATCGTGGCCTATAGGATATTTATTTGCCGACGAATGCCCGATATAAATGAACTGATCCCCCTTCGGATGGGCCTCTTTGCTAACCGGAGAAAAGTGATAACTGTGATATTCCCACCCATAAAAATCTCCGATCACTGAGTGGATAGGTTTTCTATTTTAATTAGAGCAGTACTATGTATATTTTTGATCTGACTTCTTGTCCTATCGCTATAGTTTCATGTGGATAAGCCAGTGAAAATGTGTCTTTTGCAAACTTGTTTGAATTCTTTCCAAAAATAGGAAAATATTTGGTAAGCTCAAACAGACGAAAACGGCAAACTTTGACTAACTAGGACGGCAAGTAAGCCGATTTAAAAACTCACCTAAACTTTGTTTTAGACAGTGGGTGGAAAAATCATGAGAATGCGCTGCTAGCAACAGAGCAAGATAACAAAGGCCTAACATATCGTTTCAATAATGTAGCTATCTGTTGCTAAATGAGCATGAACGAATTCAGGAGAAATCTTCAACAAACTGTGTTGGATTGGGAAGCTGTTAACAGATTCACATGAAGTGGGCAATGATTCAGCGCCGAAACCTCGAGTAGTGTGATTCGGATATGTTCGGGGGGTCCATGTAAGGACTTGCACATACCAAATCCTGGACACAGCCGTTTATAAATATTGGTAAACGGGAGAAACCTGCAGATCTAGTTGACGTCATTGTTACTCCGTGCACAACACACTTTGTCATCAATGGAATTGTACTTCTGGTCGCGTAGAAAATCGAAATGTACAGGAGATAACCCTAGGCGAAGAAAACCGGATCAAAACCTGAGATGGTATCAGTGGCTGGCAGGGGAAATCGGGAATATTGCGTGAACTATCACGCTACTTATTTAACACTAGTAGGTATTTCAAAAGAAGGTGGCACGTGGAGACGATGGCAATCCTTGGCGGCAGAAACATTGAGGAATCGCCCTTAGAGTTGTGGTATTCGTGTGTCAAAATACTTGTCTTCCTTGGGAAATAAGTTTTCCGCTTACTTCTTAGATGTGCTTATGCAGAATAGCATGGAATAAGCTTTATTCTGAGTTCTTGTTTTCAATCTAATTACCTGTCTGTCCAAGTTTTACAAGTCACTGCTGAATTTCGCTCACCAAAACTTTAGGCGATAGTTGTAATCATTTGCTTCTGCTGTGTAAAGTACCTGACAAAGAGATATTTTTACTTTACATGTTTCGCAGTTTTCAGTTTGCTGAGCTATCCCTTTGGTTCTGGAGTACACGCAACCATAGCGTTGAACACGAGTGCCTGAGCAGCCATATAAAACAACCTATATTTTCTCATAGGTTGAAGACCAGTAAGACTAACTTTGGGAAGTCTCGGGAGGGCTCTAAGTGCCTTTTGCCTATTTTTCACAGCAAACCTCTAATTGGTCCTTTTGAGGAACCCACTGGGTGCAGAATCACTCGGCTTGGGTGTACGTAGCAGGTAAGATCCACAGAAATATCACGGCGCAGTTGTTGCAATAATTTCGCTTAGTAATAGAAAGTGGCCAACTTGAGTTTCAAACAGTTCACCTCTCCCAAAAGCTGGTTTCAGTTTCGTCAATTAAGAATGAGCACAGCACTGAGCAGACGGATGGTTGTTGTGACCGATGGAGTGGGCTCGTGCTGAATAACTATGAAGGATGAAACGGATTTTATGCCATAGTCCGTGAGTCAGTCTCGACTGTCAGTGCAACGAAAGCCAGCACCATTGCCTATCCAAGGCGAAGAAAGCTGAGTGAGCTTAGTGACCAGAATTAGTATACTGTCTTGCGAATTATGACCAGCATCAAGATTATTGATTTCATGACTGAGGAAGACGGGGGACTGAAACGGGTTGCTGAGAAAGGAACCTAACCATTGCAATAAAATCACCCATCTTTGAATGAGTGGTTTATTCTAAAAGATCTGCGTATATTTACAATGGCGGAAGTCATTTACGACTCTTCACAGAGTTTATTTTCATAATTCATATGTTACAAAATACTCTAGCTTGCTTACCCATTTAGTACTAACTACTGTCGCCCGAAATCAGTCCATCGTCCATATTTGAATGTACAAGCGCAATAACATTTGTGTAAGAGGTGCGACAGATATGGTACGGCACGGACGGTACAGCAGTTATGCATAGAAAGGGTGCCTCAGCTGAGCACTGCAGTTAGCGAATCTTACATTGGTAGTAGAGTCTAGAGATTTCGCGGACGCGCCTTTGTTGTTTGAGCCGGTCGACTGAACAACTGACTGACTGAAACCGCGCCATAACGCTGGTGTCATCATCATGGGACATATTCAAGCTACTAGTCATCAGGTTGACCACCATTAGTTTTTCACACAACCCAAGCCTAAAACTGACAGTATTTATTACTAGACGCGACCGATTACACTTAGGCGCAAAAAAGCTACATATACGCAAAATGTCTGTCCCGGGGATGAAACGCACGAACAACCAGCGACCTGAAAATATATGTTGAAAACTCTGTGCGAAATGCGCACTTAATGTCCCCAAACATGCACAAATAGTTTGAGAAAATATCGTCCGACGACTCATGCAATGGACCGATTCTTAAGGTGGAAAACAAAAGATACAACATATAGCTTGACTGTCTCACGGGAGACTCAACTGAATCTCTCGCTTATGATATTCTACAACTGAATGTGCTACACACAGGCCGCCTCCTGTTTCAGTTGGCACGATATTCGAGATATCGCAGTATATTTTCATTAAGGAAACCGAATTGGTTTGCAAATGAGTGTATTTCTCGGAAACAGTACAATTTGGGCTCAAGTAGAAACTTGGGGAACTTGGGAACTTGGGGACTGCGCCTACTTGATGAGCCCCAAGAAGGGCAAAACCGGTCGTGGGCTTGTCGAAGAGTTTCAGCAACCTTGTGAGTAGTTTCCTTCATGAAAGGAATAGATGTTGTTTCAAGTTCAAAAGCCTCGCGCTCGTAAGTACAGTTCTTTGCTGACACAATGGATGTTTCTTTGCGCTTTCCATGTGGCATTCGTACTTTTGAATGCTGGCCACCCGAAAGTTCAGATGGTTTAGGGAGAAATTGCTACAGAGGATACACGGCTTAATAGTCTAAATAGATTGACAAAAAACATTTGCGGACAAAGCCAGAATGAGTGGGACGTTTTACAAGAGTATTCTAATAATAGAACATTATCTGCAGGTATTAACTGAATCATCTGGATGGCGCAGGAAAAATGACCACACCGGGTTGCAATTGCAATGGCGGAATAATATTGCTCCTACTTGCTAGCACCCCAACCTTTGTAGGTGGCTAATATACCTTCGTTCTGCGAACCACTGGAGATTTGAAGCTCTTCGATAGTTGTATGATGCATGGTATTCAGCCTACCTTCGTGCAACCGATAAACGGCAGTCTTCAAAATTATGTCGCGTATGAAAGTGTACAGCAAAATAGTGAATCATCTTGACCTAAACTGCTTCCTCTAAAGAGACATTCTAGATCCCAGCCCTCGTTACTATGACATTTTAAGACAATTGAAGATTCATTGAGTTATTCATACTGTTAGAAACCACTCTGCTGATCTTCGCAGTAACCAATGTTACAGTCTTGAAAGCTTTCCCTATGTGGACCACAATTAATGCATCTTTTGACCAGTACACAGGTTTGATTTCCTTTTATCGCATCTGGAAGCAATAGTCCTGACTCCTGTATAAAATCACCCACTTAGAATCATACTCAGCATGTGTTGGTACCAGTCGCTGACTTAAAGCTGCAGTTTATTCAGAGCTAGCCTTACGAACTTGACAGCCGATTATTACAAAGCACTCGAGTCCTTTTATGCAACGGTGTAATGTGCTTGTTCGTGCAGTCACTCAACATCGAGGTTGTAAATCGAAATGGACCAGATCTTCGGCACCTATAAAGTGAAGACTGACACTGTTTAGGACAGTTTTCCTAAGAAAGCGAAACATGTTTAGTATCCTATACACTATCGTTTATTTTTGAAGAGCACGGTCACATGGACATAAAAGTAAATGCAGGCGATGAATGTTGGAAGCGTTACAGGAGAATATTAGATTAAAAGAGAGAAGCGTCTCATACGAAGTCATGCCGCCAACAGTTCCAGTCAGACAAAGTGGATCCCGATGCATGTGAGGATGTTTGATATGGAAACACGCGTGTAAAGACCAACATTCGAGGAAAGGACAAACAATGTGAATGCTCCTCAAAACGTGGTAGGCGCTACCACAGTCAAGACTCGCACATCAGGCACAAAGTGTTCACCATGCTGGGTGTGGTACGAGATTCAGTGGTAAGAATGTACACTCAATTCCATGTACCACGCATAAAAGAGTCGTAAGTACGCAGAGAGCCCACAATGACATACAAGCACAAGCCACTGATCTTAGGGAGTCCCGTTTCAATAACAGCCTCCGCGGATTGAGGAAGGCAGAACCCTACCCACATTGCTAAACATTTTTGTGGATTACAGTCAAATTAAATAAATCTGAAACACCGATATTCAAAATCCTATGATAATCGCATCCTGACAGCGAGCATAACCTTCAACTCAGATTTTTTCTTGTGCATTTTTTCGGTTTGGCATGTGCATCGGTTCAGCGCACGACAGTCGCGCGTGCCTTGGCACACAAAGGTTGCACAGCTTTGTGAACAGAGCTAGTGTTCATGTTAGCGTGACGAAATTTGGTACTTTTCAACTAGGATTTCATCCTGTAAATCAAGTCAGTCTATACTGAAAAGCCGACAAATGCTATACGGCTGTGTTAATCCTTATTGAGAATAATTAGCAGGGCGCATCGCACGAAATATCCAGAGTTTCGAACCCAGGACTTCTCGGCCAATAGTTTGAACAATTAACCGTTCGGTCACGAGCGGCTGATCAATAATGTGACTAAATCGCACTTTGACAGGATCTAGTGCCACTCATCCTTCAGTCACGGGAACCGCACCACGTGGTCATGCATTCACCGGCTCCTCGAATGACACCTTCTCAGATGGAAGTTCCATCCATAATTATTCTTCCTCTGAGCTACTTACAAATAGCGCTATCTACGAGCTGACTCTACTGTTCGGCTGTATTCCAGCGACTAAATTTTTAAGGCGGGCCAGTGGGTCTGAGTCACAAGGATAACACAGGATTTAAAATTCATATATGTGTAATGACGATGATACTTCAGGTCTTTTCTAACGTTCTATGTCCGGCCATACCAATGTGATTGAAAGTGGATTTATTCGAATGAAGAACAAAAATCACGAGGTTACATCACCGATCATCCTGCCTCCCAACTAAGCGCTTCCAGAGCATGGCTTGGAGAGAAATGATGAAGCAAACTTAGACGGAACGAGGACACTAAAACACTTGATATATTTAATCTCAAAATTGAACTTTGCTGATTGCTTAGTGCCTAGTGCAGTTGCATGTTTGTGTGGAAATATGCAGAATTCCAACATTCTTGAGAGAAAAGTTCTTTGAGGACTTGTGATGCACTACTCATAAGTTTGCTGAAAGTTCTTCGACAGCCCACGGCCGGTTTCGCCCTCCTTGGGGCTCATCAGGTAGGCGCAGTCCCCGAGTTCCCGTCAACATTATGTTCTACTTGAATCTAAATTGCACAAAATTAGCGAAACATCACAACCGAGAGATTCAGCTGGGTTCCAGATGAATCTCTCGCAAAGCCAAATTTGTTTGCAAATGAGAGTATTTCTCTGAGGATTGTTGGATTAAGACAATTCCTCAGCTTCATGTTTATGACGATGTAAGTGATATACGAAGTAATGACACCAAGACTATTCCTCAGCAATGGGATATATGTGAGCTTCTGGCTTTTTTGGATATAGAATCCCTTACCTAGAGCAGTCGATTCCGGTATCCACTGAGATAGCCTGTCGAATGAAGGGGCACCCAGTTGAACTGACATATCAAACATCCTTCGGATACTTTTGGCAATAGACAGAACGAAATTTAAAGAAGTCATTCAGTTGTAACATCCTTTTAGTACTGCCATGCCACCCGAAGGAAGCATGACAGCTGAGATACCACCAGGTTGCCCGAGCTTTGACAGAGGAAGTCGAGATGCAGGGGTTGGTTTCGAACCACGGACCTTTCGGTCAGTAAATTCGCGCCCCAACCACTGAGCCATCTTGCAATAAACATGACATCGCGTGGTATGACAGCCCAAGTAACGGTCGCGAGGCTATTAGGATATTTTTCATATCGAAATGAGTTTCTTCCCTGAAATTTTTCGGCAGGCATTTGAAAACCTTTAGATGTCTTTGCGACCGTAACAGCTAATCACAATGACTACACTGTAAGCGGGACATGCCACTTGTAATGTCAATAAAGTCACAGATATCTGGAACTAGGAGGATCATTGCAGAAAAGAGTCAAAGTTACCTGCCAATTCGGTGGATCAAGAGGATCATGCTTCTAAATATGAATTTCTTCTCAGGCGGAGACAGTCGTACTTTGCAGGTTGACAAACAGGGGTTGTCCAGTACGTGACAGCATGTAAACAAATGTACCCAGTTTCTTTGGTGGGTAAGCTACAATGCTACCAGGAAAAATTAATAAACGCGTCATGAAAAATTCGTCTTTGATCGGTTAGAACCTGCGTCCCCTATGTGCAGTTAGGACAGTGGTAGCGGTTGAGAGAGTGAGTCATCAGTCCATCGTTTGTTTTTACACCGTGGCTGGGCTGGCAGCGATTCGACGCTTAATTTGAAGTAAATGTTAGGTATTACCGCCCAAGGTCACATGCATTCTAGCATGATCACGTCTATATCACGCATGAACTGATTGACAGCTGTGATCTAAAGGCTCAGTACCATAATATCAGGTTATTGTGCTGGTTAACGCTACCCACATGCTTTGAATGTTTACGATGCCCCCTACAGGTTGCAAACCACGCAGAAGTTGATCGATCGGAAAACTATTTCTGAAAAAATCTAGGTGAACCGAACCTCCACGTTGCTACCAACCTGCTGTCACATTACTCTCCGATTCTATCGAGGATTGCTCTCCCATGCTATGCGATTTTTACTGCGATAACGCAAACCGATTATACGGTATTTCGACATATGGACATAGAATTCTTTCAAATCTGGCAATTCCTAGGTGCATTGGGTGGCACACTTTTACCAATCCTAACGGTTATTCTAGTTTGCTAGGCTTCCCTCATCTTCTGTTTGCTTTGATAAGTAAGATTGCTCGGCCTCAAAGGAGAGCGACCTATGAGTAGGCAATAAAGAAAGACAAAGTGGCACTTTTTGTTTAATTTATTGGGATGAGAAAACCTTAAATTGAAATAACTAAAGCCTACTTGACCACAAACCCCCAATTTCACAACTGGAAAAAGGCACATCGTAGCCAAGGAACGTTCTTCTGACTGAGTATTGATGTTGATCCATCGCCGTCTCTATAAAACCCGAGTGATTCAAGAAAACTGACCTCCAAACTGAGCACATAAGAACAAATTACAAGTCGTCCGTTCCTGAATCCAACAGCTGCAATACATCTTATCGTTTATTCGGTTTCTCACATTCACACACAAAAGATCTATTCATCATTGGCATTCGTGTTCCCAGATAAAAAAACGTAATTGGATTAAATCCTGATTTCTTTCTCCACATTTCGGAGAGGACATTGTTTCGATTACAGATACGACAGGCAATTTTATCAGACAGGTGTGCTCGCAAAATACTTATCAACATGACTCACCAATAAATCCAAAACCCACAAAATATGTATCAACAGAGGGAGATGCACAAATGTCAGATTAGAATTAAGATTTCCTTCATGATCATTCAAAAATCGGTGCAGGTGGAGGAGTCCGCATTCCTAAAAAAACCCTGACCGGGAGGCGTGACTGACAAACTGTTCACGGATGATTAAGCAAATATATATTGTTGTCAATCTCGGAGTCTAACTTGTATCAGGAGCACTCTTGGAGACCAAAAAACTCTACAGCAGTTTAGAAGCAGAAAGAAACCCTTGAATCTACTATACACATAAATGATGGGTAGCTGACTGTTCAGAAGCCAAGCACGCAAACTCCTGTTCAATATAGACGTAGCACACTAATCATAGGGTTGCCAAAAAATATTCGATGACCAGGACCGGTTTCACCCTTGTTGGGAATCATCGGATAGTTGCGGCTCCCGAGGATCCGTCAGCTTTATGTTCTACATGAACCCAAATTGCACAAGACTAGCGAAACACTTATTTGCATATCAACTTGGTTTTTAGAGGAGACTCACCTGGAATCCCTCCTTTATGATGTTCTTCTTCAGTACGGTATGTTGCTTTCAAAATTCAGCTATCTTTAAGACGAGTTTCGGCTCCACGCTTCCACAGAATTAGGTAAATTTGTCATTCCAATGACACTGTATTGCTAGACTGTGGCCAGGACAGTTTTCTGACGGTCCTGTTGTATGCGGAAGTTTCTTCACCGAATTACGGCACGCTACTTTTGCGTGAACCTTCTGTGATAAAATTCTAATTCTCTGACCGTCTACAAGGACCGATAATCTTTGATGTTCGGGCTTCCGAGCATTGTGACCATTTAAAAATTCTTATACATATTCCGAAATTCACCAACGACTTTCGTTAAACGCAGACCGGGAGATTCGAAAATTACGCGATTTCTAGCTACTCAAAACCAACAGTAGTTGGAAATGTATTGAAACTGTGAAGAGGGCAAGGTGTGTTTTCCGTGACTGGTCACCAGGAATTCACATAACATATTCATAGTAAAATAATCGAGGGCGTATCGTGATAATATGAATTGGAAGTTATGGTTGTGAACTCAAGAAAGAAATACGTTCACAGCCGTTATGTCGTTATCAAACTGCTGGTCTGTAGCTCTGCACTGCGCACAGCTTTGGTTTTTAGTGTACCTGAAAGGCAATATCATCGTGCGATGTGTGATCAGTTGCCGCCAAGTTCAATTCAAAGTTTCCTGAGCTATCTTTGTTCAGTTAGCAACGCAGCCATAAGACATGAGGTCCCCATATTCATGCGGAAATATGGCTTAACGGACGAGCAACTTGCAAGTCCGTGAAGGCCACTGGGATTCGGTTATGCAACAATGACCTTCGTACTCAGAATTTCACACGATCTTCGGAGCTACGTTATAGCCCGCGAGCAGTTTGACTCTCATCAACAGTTTGATGGTGATTTATTACCTTTTATGCTGTGGTTCTCTTGGCCCACCAACCATAACTTCACTCACACAGTGATATCTCCGACTACATGTGATCTAGAAGGTGTATCGTGAACAGGGGGAACAAGATTTCTCTGTCATCTTTGTTCTCCGCATGACTTACACGGGCTTCTTCCGCTTTTAATTACTAAGAAAAACAAGTAAACGGGATCATACAATCGCTCAGTAACAGTAGGGCAATTTACCCCTTTGATGAACTTGGAAAAAGAATGAGGAACAGTTAGCATACTGGACTGTTTTAATCTATTACCAGCTCGGTCGGTGTATTGGTACTTAATACATGTTGGCGTGTAATAAAGCAATTTTCGTTTGCACATCGCTACTCGGGAAGTTTGATTTTAAAGGGGAATAACAACCAGGCAAGTCACATAATCCTGATGGTTGAACATATCAGCATTGGCTAGGTCTAAATGAAAAAGAAGGCGGAACTTGACATGGGAATTTGTATCAAAGTTCTAAGTGACTAGTACAGTTGAAAAGTCTTTGGAATTAGTGTATATGTTGCTTCATGAATGGTGGCTAAGGGAAGTATATACTTTGGCAAATGGACCTCATGCTCTATCGCATGATAACTGCTTCTTGAGATGCTGCAAAAGTCAGACTGATTTTCACTGTTCGAACCGTATACTTATATGTGGGGAACCATAGCATCATATCAGTCGAGCCCAGTTCACATAACACCGCACAGCATTCAGCTTCTGTAATCAAAAGTGCATTCGACGGTGGCTACTTTTATTGCATAGTATTTAATCAGACCAAAGCAGCCAAGCACTAGATTTAAGGACGACTTGCAGAACAAGATGGACTGATACGTTCTTTCTCTAATCATCAGGTTGAAAGTCCATATTAAGCCTGCCTCACACTAAATCTCTGTTTAATGAAATCCTGATTCCATTGACTGAATGACTGACTAGGTGTACGTTAACGAAGAGTGGTTTCTCAGGATAGAAGGTGGAATATCTCACAGTGCGTCATCAATCGTTTCGACATAATTGATATGTATCAGAGGATGTATCACGGGACTTCTCACACTGTGTAATACAGTTAGACCAAGGACGGTCTATCTTAGCCCACTTGTTGTATAATGATATTTTCAGACCTAGGTTCAATGTCTGGAAATGAGACGTGATGCACCTGTTTGAACCTAAACTGCCACATAGGTACAGCTGACTCGGTCGTGCAATCGCTCCGTTAGTGGGTGACAGTCTACCTATGCGCTGACCCGTTTTGAGCGCTTTCATCAGACTGGTTGGTACATTTTATGTACCTAAGGCTTGTCCGCAAGATATACTGAAAAGACAAACCGCATGGCAATCTCTCTACGTTGTTTTTGTAAGTTTGATTATTTGGAGGGTTGTCAGTATTAATGATACTTGGAGACAGACCATACTTTATTGATCATGGAAGAACTGAATACATTCATCGGACAAGGGCAATGGACAACAACAGGAGTTGATCACACAGTAGTGTAGAAGAACCGTTACGCAGCAGTGATTAGATAACAGTCTCCTGATCAACCTAGATGAGAGATAAGTTGACAGGAGCAATTTCAGATGAAGGCGGATACAGACGATGTAAAAATCTACTCAAAGTGGATAGTGCGGATCCTGCTGGTCGAATTTCACAAAGACTTGAGATCAGTCGACATGATAAGGGTTATACACACATATTCGTATGTCATCGAAAAAATAAATCTTCAAGAAACCGGTTACAAAATCAACAAAACAATTATTCATCACTAACAGTGAATACCATTGCCTTTCACTCAAAGAACCGACAGAAAACGATCAGGTTTCATATGCTGTTGAGAAACGTCGATAACAGAAACTGAGTTATCCTCATTTTTGTCTGCAGTCTTCTGATGATAGTGACAAGGGAATAAAATTTCAGCTGAAGGCGAAATGACAAGCAAAAGACCCGTTTCAGGCTTTCAGGGAGTTGTGTGCGTACACAAACTTGAAGACTGGTCCCCCAATGTGCTCTGACGAGCCATTTTCAGCCGAGGTCAGCCAAGTGTCGACCGACAACTACCACAGTCAGTCACTTGAAACTACGCAACCTCAACTCAGAATGTCTGTCTGATGCTGTCTGGTGTTGAAGCTTTTGGGTGAGCATTTTTTCTTGTAATTTTAAAGCATATTCTTTGAGAGTCCTAGAATTACTAAACAGTGAATCACATTATCTTCGCCATATAAAGCTTCTGAAATACGTCCTTCAGCTTAGAAGGCGATCTGATGTTAGTTTAAAACATCCTTTTTCCGAACGAGACATCAGAAGTTCATTGCCATCCAGATCAAATGGTACGCAGTCTAAATGTACCCCGATACATTTTTGGGCGTAGCAAGCACATCTCGCTCCAAGTGGATCTCACTGTTCCAACCTTGAGGTCGATGAACGGCGCAATCTGCAGTGAATATGATGAGAGAGTAACGGTCACCTCTTGTTGATGAATTTGAGTTCGAGTTCTACTGTGGCCCCCTCTTTGTTCTACGCAGAACAGGAACAATTTGACCTACCTTGAACAGACTGACTAAGGAGAGTTGATTTGCTTCAAGTTATACCAAATTCTATGTGCCGCTGTTTCCATAATAGCAGCCTTACTGTTTTCACCACAGAAAAAGTATTGCGTACACGTTGCTGTGGGAGGAGACCTATAGTGTGGATAAAATGCTGACCTTGCAAGTGAAATTCGTACTGGAGCGTGGACTTTGGTGTCGTGAGCAAGTGGTGTTCTACCTAAATCCGTGTCTCCAAGTCTTACTTCGTCCGAAATTCACAGACCCGGTGCATTCCAACTGCCAAGTTCGGCGAACGAACCAACAACCAATCAAGGCTCACGGGCTGCCCATATTCCACAACATTGCCATCAAAAACATTATTAGACCGATTGAAAGTTAGAAACCTTATGTTACCAACCTGAGAAAATGATTACTTTGGTAAAAAGATAAGCTTTTGTTTGTAAGCTTTGGTAAGCTTACAAAACTTACCAAAGTTTGTAAGCTTTTATGGTGGTTTTCCAACCGACGTAAATGAATCGCTGGAATTCATATAATGTCCTTCACTTGAAGAGGCTCTATTAGTAAAGCCTAATGACTGCACTGTAATACCCAGAATAGACATTTCTCATGTATATTTTCGGCCATAATTATGCCAGTTTTGCTGCGTCCCCCCAACCGTCAATACACACTGAGTTCACTATCATTATCGCAGGTTTTTAACCGGTATCAAGCCTGGTTTACATCCGATTTCTGTCTTGTCGCTGCAATCCCAAAGACGAAAGCCTAAAACGGAGTTTCTGTACTTTTCTTTCTAATCAGTTGTTTAAGTGCCCATTCATGCTACGAAGCGTTATTTCTGGGGTTCTTCCGCAGGGTTCTTTAGGCTCTTTCACCTTGAACAAGACATGACTCAGAAAACCATGCCAATGCGTTTTCCCTCCAATCACTCACAGCTTTCGTAGTTTTGGAGCTCATAAACCGTCATGGGAGATTTTCGCACACATTCGCAACCTGCATTCAATGCATTTGTATACACTACATCCTGAAAACAGAGTATGAATGTGTTCTAGATTGTGCGGGGAATCTCCTTTGAACAACAAACCAATCTCCTCACCAAACTGTTCCTTATTGCACTACACCCCTTAACCCATCATTGTCGTAGCCTAAAACACCTCCGATCATTTTTTAGATAGTGTTTTGTTGCAAGAGATTTACCCAAGTTTGAAAACTGCCCGTAACACAACTCAGATAGCTGTTTAAGCAGCGGAGAAATCATAACAAGATTGGGAGCTCGTTTTCGCCCTCTAAATTTTTGTAAATTTTTCCGTGAATGTAAGTTCACCCTTCAGACTAACCATTAATCACTTGTATCAACATTTGAATCAAGAAACCTAGTTGTAAACACATGAACCACCATCCCTGCAAAAAGACGACTAGGTTGCTCTGTTAGGATTGTGAATTTTGGGAATAACGAACGTCCGTTTTTGAACATGCTGGCTTTCTAACAAAAATGGTAAGTGTAAAAAGAAGAAATCTGTGTACTCTTAGGCAGTGAGGTAGGGGATGAGACCTTTCAAGGGTATTCAAAGCTTGAAAGGCTGTGCGAGAAACGTTGATGACTCAACACCTAAACAATAGATGGCCGCGTAACGTAACAGGTTCGGACTACTGACGGTTTTCTTGCAGAAAATGTGACATGTTTCATCCAAGAATCTGACACACCCTCATTTGCTGGAGTAAATGCGACTTCTACAATTTCCTGTAAAGCACGCACACCCGGAAGACGAAAGGAATCAATCCTGAAAAACAGTTAGCCGCCTTTCTTGCTTTTTGGGATGTCTGCCTATTAAGAAATAAATGACTTGTCATGGAATGTCCTCTCAACACGTAAGAAACACAAAGCGATCGGCGTGGCTGTTTCTTACATAGGGGGAACACTGCACCATGTTATAAATGAACTTCGACTTTGGGTTACGATGCCTGTGGTTGGCCCAAGGCGTTCAGCATTACAATACGGGTGCCATATAAGTCGGCAAACAGAAATAGCCTAAATGATGACACTTCGGGGATCGTCCTGAGGGGTTTAGTATAGAAAAGCTTGTACTTTAGTAATATGGCTATATAATGTTGTACAAAATGGAAATAAAGCCTTTATCATTCGTTACTGGGAGGTCAAGAAGACCGCGTGGACCATTTTTTCAACTGTACTCATAAAACAGGTCTAAATGGGGTCAGTCAGATGAACACTTTGTTAACGCCTGTAAGGCACTGACACCAAAACCACGAGTCCGTCGATCGGCGTTCACTCGGCGTATCCGTATTTTTTTACAATAATTTTACAGTTTTATTATTATCATCCACTTAAATTTCAGTCTTCGCTTGGTACATACTGGATACTTCACACGCATCGATGACTAGTCAGACAAAAACTGTGACCACGTACCAGTGTAACGGTGGATATTACTGATGAGGCGTGCGAGTAGTGCCTTCTCGTAACACACTTCACGTCTCTTGAAAAGTGAGATCTACTACGAAATTTGTGGAGTAGCTCTGTAGTATTTGCTTGCATTTACGTAGCAGTCGACAAATATCCAAGAACGTTCAGGAAGACGCGTTCAAGGAAAAGATGGATATTCAGTCTTGTAAACAAGATGCATATGAGGGTTTTACTCTCCTGTCCAATAGTTTGTAACTGTTCAGTTGGTGTTTCTCCGATGGTCAACAAAGCACCGAAGGCCTTCATCCTTTCATTAGTAGTTAGGTTGTCCCTAATAAATAGATGACTCCCATTTTGTGTAGGCGGATCTATTCACAGAAACCCGTATGATATTGGGTTGCGGTCACCTTAGGCTAATTAATACGAGTGAGAATCAGTGGTACAACCGCCAGCTCATTGCTACGCTCTACTAAGTTCCCTAACAACTCACCAATCATGTCACACGTATTGATTATGAAACGTTTGCAAGCGGATTGCCCAGCTCAGCGAACAAACCTTTCGACAAATTAAAATTCAAGGTGACGCTCTTTCGGTCAGTTTCACCGGATGGGTAGGATGTAACTATTAGGACTGACTCCTGTGACCAAGCAAAAAACTTCACAAGTAAAACAGTTTATTGATCGCCAACCGATTGTTTCTCTACTGGTTGTGTTTGTGCGAAACGGAAAACCGAACGCAGAACGTACACGGCACATGGTTACATAAGGTGCACGCCACAAAACGTGCGAGGATGAGAGAAAAACGAGCGTCCGATATCACATGTTACCGGCCTTACAGTTGCGAAATCATGCCACTAGGGAAAAATATATTCTGAAATACATTCTCGCCGCTTGCACGGGGAAATTGCTGGTAGTTAAATTTGACCTTGTTTCTTTCATCGATCAGAGCGACCATGACCAAAGTTTATCTCTGAATATCGCCCATAAGGAAAACCTTTCTAGTTGACTGACTGCGTAGAATATTCCGTCTGCATTTCATCTACAGACAGTTTATCTCACTAAGTGTGATTTCTTGAATGAAGCCCGATCACGTGTTCCGTCGAAAATTTGGGTTGACAATCTTTCGTGCACCAGAGCTCCACTGCTAGGTGCAGATGGCCTTCGCAACAACAGCCCCATCTGTTTTGAGCTGAAGGACCGGTAAGCGAAAAACATCGGTTACAAGGGTATCGTATCTCGAAACAATGAACGAATTATTGTCACTCAAAACCAGAGACAACTATCCTCCGAAAAAAGTAAGGAGAATAAGTCAGTTTATATTACGCAAGACTAATTAGCACAAAATATTCTATGGAACTTAATTAGCAATATTTTCCACTGCTTATTTCCAAACGTTGAATAAGGCTTTTCGGTTGATGTGGAGATAAGGTTCTAAGAATCTTTTTCATTGAGGGAGGTTTTCACCAGGTTGCTGAAAACTGTCCAAAAGCCTGTGACCAGTTTCGCCCTTCTTTGTGCTCATCAGGTAGGCGCAATCCTCGAGTTACAGTTAACCTGAAGTTTACCTTGGAAGCAGATTGCTCGAAACGTTTCTATGCCAATTTGGTTTTAAGCTAAGTCCCAGTTGATACTCTTCAACTAAATATGCTGCACAATGACCAACTAGTGTTTCAGTTGGAACGATATTGGAGATACCGCACTATACATTCTTCCTGTAGAAGATAATTTGGACGGCAAATCGGTCCACTCTTGTTCCCTGTACCAGTTACACTCTTCAGCCGTCACATCTCGTTGATTATTGGTTGCCACATAAATGACTGCAAGTCGTCGAAACTGCCACACATACGTATGTTATATGGTTTCTTGTTTGTCGGACCTATTTCTGTATGCTTACAGCATAAAATAATGATGATGTTTGAGCTGAGGCAGTTCCAGAGTAGTACATAGTATCGGAAGGAATCCCAGAAGCGTGTTGTCTTGCTGGAAGCAACAGCAACCCAAGTGACTTTGGGAGAAGTATCCTGAGGTGGCCTGAAGGATACGCCTGTGCTGCGTATGAGTGGTTGGTGTAAACTGGTGACATTTTGGTAAAAAAAAGTCACAGATGATACCAAGGATAAACCAAGAATGAAATCTGGTGATTGTGAAATACTTGTTTACTCTCACCACAGTAAGTGCTCAATGCAGTCGTGTATAGGCACCGCTGGATCATCCATACAACAGCATCATAGACCGAACAGCAGAGTAGAACATTAGTGTTTCACTCATGATCATCCAAGCATGCGCTAATTTTCTCAGTTTGGTGAACCGTGGATCGGTGCATCGAAGTCCCCATGTGATGGTTTATGACTGGCAAATTTGTTTTAAGTGGCCTAGGCAGTAGGCCTTGGGGACTGGATGTTCGGTGGTGCAGTGAGGAACACAATGAAGAATTATTTTCCAGAGGCCTACCAATATTGATATGTAAGGAGTTCGTTGAAATTGATTTGGTTATAACGGGGTTGTATCGCAGATTACTCTATTTGATCCACGCGATCATTCATCATCAGTAATCGGTCACAAATGTGAAATGAATCAGATGACACTCACGGTGACTCAGCCCTGATTTGTTTCATGTGATGTTTGGCCTGTCATACTGGATCGAATGTGGCTTCGTTATTTACAGGCATTCGGCTTAATCGTGTCCACTCTCCTGTGCCTGGCATGACCCCTCCAAACGACCTAGGTATCTCCTACCGGAAGACTGCGATGCGCCGTGTGATGAATGTCATTTTTGGAGAAAACCTACCAAACATGACAAAATATTAAAGGTCAATGTCTTTACCAAAAACTTTGGTTGCACGATATTATTCTTCATTTTGAGATTCAAGATCCAGTAGATGGCATACTCCATCATGGAGGAAAGGCTTCATGTCGTTTCGCTTTTCCATCACACTTTACGGCAAACACTCGATCAATTCCAGATACGGTACCCAGCGATCACTAGATGACCCTTAGCGACGAATGAATTCAGCCAGATTAATAAACTGATAATTCACTAGCAACAGAACTGTTCATAGTTAATCGATTTTCCATCTGGAAAAAACCGATTTGACGCTTTTTACCCGGACACAAATTTTCACTTATTTTCTCACATCCTTCGCAGAGCTTCAAATTGGACAAATCGCAGCCTAGTCATCAAAACTGTATTGTCTCATGCCGAAACTGTTATGAAAAGGAGATCAACAAATTCCCCTAATACGTTCGTCTGCATACCATTTTGGTTTCGATGTGAGTTTGACCTGGAACCCCGATAAATCTCTTGTTTATGAAGTCCGACTCCAACTGAGAGCTGTACCAGGCCGCTTCGTGTTCCATTTTATGCGATACCCGAGATATCGCAATGCATTTTATGGACATAATAGACTACTCCTACCTGGTGAACTTCAATAAGTGCGAAATCGGTCGTAAGCTGTCAGGGAATTTTCAGCAATCTTTTGAGTAGTGTATTGGGCCAACGAATTGTTTCCGGATATTTACCTACTGCCCGGCTACAGATGATTCTGGACCGTACAAAGACCTGAGTGAAGCATATGTGGAACAGAATGTGTCAGGAGCCCTTGTCACAGTTCATTCTTTGTGGAATGAGAAAGAGGCAAGACAGCGCAAGATCAAACTACTCTGTCCGCCGGCTGCTTATTTTTGGCGTTTGTTCTAGGGCCTCGGGACAAGGTCTCCTGTTTGAGATTTCCTTAGCCACCAAAACTATAAAATACTGCCTGACGTAAACACTCAAGAGAGGATCAGTGGACTATATAGGCATACAAAAATCAACAGTTTCGAGAATAGAAATATAAGTGAAAAGAGAGTCAACTTTGACAGATTAAACGATGTTTGAACACTGAACTTTTTCGAGGACAGTATGACAGCTCGAATGAATCTTTCTAGCAAAACCGGGCCGGCCGTTTGGGAATTAAATAGCGTGTGTTCTCAAATGCACAAGCAAACTTTATGCTGTGCCAAGTTCCGCATAAAAAAGATTAGTCGCAATGAAGTTCCGGATTTGTGAAACTGACGAGTCCTGATAAATGGGTCTCCCCGATCCCCTGGGTTTCTTCTGTCAGCTATGAACCAGTGTATCCACAATCTTTTAGGTTGACTTGGTACTGCATTCCCTGACACACGGCTGTTATCGGAAATGACTTAGTTTGTCTACAGGATGTACACTCATCTTACTGTTTTACCCGTTTCTTCCGGATTACAGCATTCGAACCACTGCCGTGTTTGAGGAAATTGAGATTTCTTATTTGCTTCAGTTCATTACTGCACCATAGGGTTTGAAAACGAGATAAATCTCCTTAAACCGCTTTCTGTTCCACTTATAAGTCACGTTTATCAAATCCCCCATCATTCTTTGTTTTTGGTTGCATATGAAATGCTTGCTATAGTTGAACACGATCTGTTGCAGCGCAGTTGAGGAAGACCCAAAAACACCGTGTTAGCTTCTATCTATCTGCTCTGATAGACACCATGGATATTACCTGTGAAGCAAATCCTTATAAACGCTGGCACATGGAACCAATTCACCATAAGCATTTACGTACTATGTCTGTCTTATGTAAATATGTTCGTTTGGTCCATTAATCACGTAAGTGGCGTAAACAGAGCTTCTTCTCTCATGTGTCTCCGCCATCAGTGGCTGGAGCTCTCAAGATGTGTTCAATGGTCTGGTAACCGGCTTGCGTTCTTGCGCTAAATATAAGGTTTATATGTATTAGCAGCCAGTTCCATATTAGTGCTGATTCCTTTGAACCTTTCGCTTACACATCATCAGGCTGATCAAACATAAGAGACATCAGGTAATCTTATATGCTATCCAAAAGAAGGGGTGCAAGTGACAGTTCACGGTGGCGCACACATAATGGACAGACCAAGAATATTAAATGGGTCAAACGACTGTTTGGCATGGTTTTCACAAATGGCGACCGGAAAAATTCGAGTGACAGAGCATCGAGTAACAATTTAGTCAAAGGTAATTGATGGATTTTACTCGATTCTTAGATGGGTTTCGACTTCATGTTTTCGGTTTATGTTGTCAACACCGCATAAAAACCGGAGCAATTACCATGTGTTTTCGATAATGAAATCCTGGATGCGACGAAATTTCCTTTAAGTTGCCACCAGCTCGATGTTCATAGGCTGATAGCCGTGCAACAAAAATATCCCTCGCAACGATCGGTGATTTTCGTTACTGCTTAATTACACTCTGATGGCTTGATATGACATTAGACAACGGCACGCAAATGAGAATTGCAAGCATCAAGTCACAAGTTCATTTCAGCTTTCCGCAAATGTGGCTTCAACGAAAGCGCAGGAATCGGTAAATAACCAAATCCGAGAATCAGTACACTTTTATCTACCTGTGGATTTAATGCGAGAACTATTGTCATTTGTACCCAAAAGTATTTCCAAATGAGTTCTGCTGATCCAGCACTTATATACAAGTCCATGCAGACAAACCAAACACGCTTGTTATGGATTAATTTGCAGTCATGCTAAACCGAGAAACCACTTCGGACTTGAGCGTTGAATGCTGGGCGTTGGGCACCATACTTTTTAGATGGAATTTTCAAATCTAAGGCAGTGGGTGCCTCAGTATAAACTACTGTGATAAACCGATACATGAACCGGAAGTTATGGACGTGCAATCAGAATCTGAAGGACAGGCCTGTACCAAAAAACATCTTCACAAACTGATTTCATTCGGAAGCCTTATTAATTATTTTCATACAGTACACTCGTACTATGTATTTCTAATGCATTAAAAGCAATAGTACATTGTTCTCCCTCCGTGAATTTTTCCAGAACAAACTTATGGAATATCACTTATGAAAACAAGAAAAAGTTCATCAGTAGAAAGTTAGAAAAGGGTTTCAGCATCACTGTGCTGGATTTTAACAGAGATTTTAAAAAGTAATACGATTTTATTGCCGTGCCTTGTAGAAGCAGTTGTAGCGGATCCTGATATATGCGTGAAGCGAACCACTGTCCACCAAACTAGCCGAATAAACCGGAGACCCCCAGTGAACCATGAAGGGATAAGCCCTTTGCCAAAGTGAATGGCCAGGTACTTTTTGAGATAGAACATAAGAAATACTTTGTGCGACACATTTCTTTAAAGATAACAAACTAGCAGTCTAACTGGGTTTGACATACGTCTCCACTTATCACCTGTTTACTTACACAAGTAGGAAACAGCACTGATGAGTACGTGAAGAATACGTCTGGCTGATGAGTCTGAATGTGGGTCAGAGGTTTATAACAATCCTACAAATAGCTCTTTGTCAACAAGCAAGCCTCACAATTCTATTTTCTACCAAAAGCCTAAAATCTGACGGTAGTAAATGAGGACACAGAGATTTCTCGCGTTTTTTTAGAACATTTCTTCCTCTACATTGCACTTCAGGAAATTCCACATTCTTCTGCATCAAGCTATTTTTAACCATGTCATGTGGGGCGACTGTTTTGCTTTTTTGCCCTGCCTGTTCTAGTTTATTCAGTTTTTCCCATCCGGACATAAATTCGACAGAAAATATAGGTTCCGAAAGCTCATAAGATGTAGCAAGGTCGGTACATTATTCGCATCTTTTTACGCTTTTGACAACGAAGCATATTTTATGTTTCGGAAAGATGCCACTCCTACACCTTGCCTTGAAGTACACAGCTATATGATTGCACTAGGAAGGTAATCGATTTGTTTGTAGTCATTATTTTGATAGAAAACTGTGAGCAGGATAATGCCAAAAGGAAGACGAAGATTAAAAAAATACATTGGTTGACAGGTTGACCTTTCATGTTCAATGAACGTCACTCTCAGCAAGTCATGTGAATTTTCATTTTTCACATTCTGTCAGTTAATGACTCAAAAACCCATACTTCACATAAGCAGAGCTATTCTACGCTATGGTTAAAGTGAAAAGCTAATTAGAATTCATGGAAGAAGTAACACAAGCCAGGAAGGTAGCAACAGAATTTCTTTGTTTATGCAGTATCGAAGGTATTGAATGCCCTTAGGTTGTTCACTTGTCAGTTAAATAGAATATCAGTTAGATGCCGGACGAAATTTGAGTGCGGTTGGCCTCAGAGTGTGATACTCAAATCTTTTGTTTGTTTCCCTGTATTCAAAGAGATGTTTCACACTTCAAAGGATTTCTTCTGTATTAGGCTTGTCTGATCGATAACATTTCCCAGTTTAACGTCTGTAGTTCGGTCCACTGTGTTCTTCAAATAGTATGTCTCTGATTTCATCTGCCATTTCCTCGTGGTTTCGTAAGGACCTTGGATGAAGTGGATCGAATCTCGAATACTGAAGTACTTTGGAGGTCAGACATCATTTGTGGTTCAGGACAGTCTGATGTAATGAATGACCGAAGTACATGTCCCAAAGCGAATTGTCTACGGTTTGCTGAAGAAGGGAACTGTCTTCAGATACTTTTCAGAGATGGGCCTAATGCTTTAAGGAGTGGCCTGGAAAATGGCTATCAAATCACACGCGAAAATATTTGCTTAACGCTTCGGTATGCTGCAAACTAAACGAATTATTTGGAAGGAACTTAATCCCACCAACTCAGTCTTGACCATGTGGACTTGGACAAATTGAGGCCTTGTGGGTCACCAGAGTACTCACGGATCTACCTGCTCCATTTTTCACTAAGTACCTAACCAAAATGTTGATCCACAACAATTGCATTTTGCTGTTCTGTGGTTGTGCGGTACCGCGCTGAAAACTTAATGAAGTGCCCGATGACGCCAGTACCCCGATGACAAACATATAACTGGTGTCAGTGTCCATTTGTTATGTCAAAATGTGTACACCACATGATGGCTCGCGATAGATCTCTCATTCCCTCAGACTTGCACCGGCATGCAGTACTATATTTGTGCCAATGCAAACGGTACGTGGCTTATTTCTGTGCGCAAGCATCCGGCAGTCTGACCACTGCTGACCGATGAATCAAAGTCAGGTACCGGCCATTCGCAGTTTCGTATGAGCATTTGTAAACAGGAGACCATAACAGCCCACTGGATTGCAATAATCTTGAAACTTTATGGGACGCTTAAGTCACAATGGGCTTTTTACTGAGGGAAACGCCCCCCTAGACTGACTCTTGTTGCGTTCCCAAAATCCTCTGTTTGTTGGGAACACTCCAGGTTTTCTGAAATATTTTCCTCAGCGAGTCACTGCATAAAAGCTGACGTAGGAAAAGTCATATGAGTGGACGCCAGAGACTGAGTGTACAACCAATGATAGGGAGAAAACGGCTGAAAGGTAAAGAACCGAACGATTTACTCGCGAGCGTCAAGTTGTGGCCTTTTTTCAAATCCTGCAACTGAGACCACGGATACCTTTCACCTAATATGATCAATAAACTTTCAGGCAGTTGAAAAATTTCCGTGAAAGTGGAATACAAAAATGGTGTTTTCCACTAAATTCTCTGAACTGCTCGATAGACCTTAATTTTCTCCTCGCAATTTTATTTTATTTTACTGCATTTTCCCGCTTAGTTTTAGATTTTTACCAACTTTTGCGCTAACTGGACAACAAAGGTTCCTGATTGTCGGTTAGCAAACTATATTAACTGGCGTGTGCCCTTACTCATTCCGACAATTTATGCATAAATGTGATGATATCTCGTCAATTTCAAATGCGTGTAAAATGTGATTGTTGACTGCTGAAAATAGAAAATGGACTGAGTATTAAACGGGCGATTGGTAGATTATTGGTTTACTGGTTTGAATTTTATAAACTTTTTCCAAATAATGCGAAGTATGAAGGTTAGTGCGGCATGATTAATGCAGAAGTTTAGAAAAGCTCTGCTTTAAACAAGCATAATTTGATTATTTTTGTAACTAAGAAAACATTCTACCTTATCAAAATATCTCTTTGGCTGCGTGAATCTTCCAGGTGCAGTGTAGTTTAGAATCCTAGGTTCGTTGAACGTGGTCCCAGAATATTTTGAGGTTTTGTCCGCCAACCTATGATAAGCATCAGATATAGCCGTGTATCTGCGCTTTTCTCAACTATGTGGACGGAAAAGTCGCTTCTGAAAGAGGATCATATACAGTCACTACCAGGAACAGGATCCAAAACTCTAGGTTATCGCCTGCTATTTTTGCGACAATATTCATCACATTCATTTGAACAGAGGCCATATTTGCATCTGAGTTCTCCGATGGAGACGACTTGTTCACCTCGGACTGTCGAATTGTGTTAGACAGACCGCATGGCCGGATTGAGTGAAGAGGAGTCAAAAGGGTATCTCGTGGCGTTCACCTTGAATATGATATTTTAGTTTTCCGTTTTCTTACAGAACTAACCAACCCATGACAAACCTAACGGTTTGATCGTCATTAATAGTAGTTCATCACTATGCGTTCCTATCCGGCATGAAGTTAATCCATCAGAATGTGTTTTCTGCACAGCGGAGGGCATCTACACTCAGAAACTCATATTCCTTAGAAAGTGACTTAATTTAGTTCTGGGCTGTGAGGTAGATTTTTTCAGGACGGCTGATTGGTTGGATAAGTCCGCAACCTAAATTATGAAAAACATCTTGTCTCAGTGGTCTCAGTTGTTGTCAGTTGAAATACCTTGGCCGTTCTTTAAAAAAACAACGCTTTTTCCAGAGTTTGATAGAAAGGATTTTGAAACTTTGGATTTGAAGACATCAGTGTTTACTCTTTTACTGCACCACTTGCATGTGTGAAACGATTCTCTAGTTGCATAGCAGAGTTCGCGGTTATGGAACTCCTTTTATTCCTCGTGAATGCCTGGCGCTTTGTCCTTTAAAATCCAAGAGGAACGTGTTTCCAGTGAGACTGGGACAGGTTAACGTCCTTTGAATATCTCAACAGAATTCATCCATAATAGCTTTCGGTTTTATTGCGCGGCAGCTGTAAGTGTACCGGGGTGCACTTTGTCCTAAGGTATGCATGTTTTTCAGTGCATACCAGACTGATGTTGATTGGCCGCTTTAGGCATCCCGCCATGTGATGTGGTCGGTCCTGCCAGGTGATTGGTGGTTTACTTTGTGTTCGGGTAAGTACCGTGACCTAAATCAGAATGGATCCATGCATGCGCACACAGGCGAAATATCCACTATAGCGCATGTGCACACGGAAACCTCACGTCTAGTGTTCCTTGACACGCCACAAACTAAATCGATCTCAACCCCAGTGGAAAAATGGCAAGACCAGGTACGTTAGCAATACACGAGGTTTTCATATTATATAGTTTATAGTATACTTGACAACTTAATGTATAATATTATCATTATTACTACTATCGACAGGCATTTCGATATGCCACCTCGAAGCGTGTTTTGCATTTCGTCTTCATTTCCCAGGAGAGAGAAAAGATGTGAAAAGCTTAGGTGGAAAGGGTGTGATTAGTCTTCTGATCATGAAGATTAGGACACTATAAAAACATGCCCTTGAATTCAAAAACTCTGTAAAACGAGATCGCCACAAAAAATACTGCATGATATGCAGTGACGGGTTGTCAATCTTCAGATATCTTCAAAGTCATACACAAAGGTCGTGACAAATAGTACAAATGTAAGCGGAACCGCATAGATAATATTCTACCGAATTGCCTAAAGCTCACCGGATAGTAGTAAAGGTTTTGATTAAACCTTATCGAACATGTGTAACAATAATAAAGTGACTAATTCGAAGGGCTAATGGGTGATGTTCCATAGGTTAAACGGGCTGATATTGTGGTGCGGATCAGATAGCTTTGAATCGAACGAACTAGTCATATGCTTAGTTTCTTCGGTTTGGCACAGCTGTTCTCCGGAGCAGAAGCAGAATCGTAAAAAACGCAGGATTCGCCAGGCAAAATAATAGGTTATGTAATAGAGTTTTTACTGGACACTTTTCTTTCAAGTATTCAATTATTAGAATAGGGGAAATTAGTCGTGTCTCACTAAAATTTCACAGTACAGGAGCTGCTACAGGGCGCTTCACAATACAAATCCCTACTGCATGCAAACCGACCATTTATTTAGAATGAATTACCCTATGCCACCCAACCACTCGAATTTATCTGAACAAGCACCCAGTACAACAGAGTCTATTTCAGCCAGGCTGTGAAAACCATCGCAGACGGCAAAACAAGCCGTCTACTAGATCATACTCAACTACAAACAAACTCAGACACCTAGATGAGGGTCACACAGTTCCCTGTTTCAATCAACAAAATCTTCTGTGTAAGATTCTCAGCCTTATAGTCGCTCCCTAACTGTACTGGCCTCACAAGATCTTGTTGGAACCTTTTCTCACAAACCTTTCATTTCGGATACAAACAGGACCCCCCTGCAAGAGAATCAATTTTCACGTTATCTGCTCTATTGTTTTTTGCCAAGTTACCACAAAACAAACAGATGATGGCGTTTATTCGTCCGCCCTTGAATGATTCCAAGCAAATCATTACAACGGAATACATGGGATAAGAACCTATTATAATGGATGCTCGCAGTTCTATAAGAAAAAAGATGTGATCACGGAATTCGCTTAAAGGATTCGTCTTACTGCTGACTCTCTGTGTAGCAATGCACCTTCAGTTGGGCAAGCTAGCTGCGTAACTTAATAGCGTAAAATGGAACTTCCCATCTATGAACAATAACGGCCTCTCTAGCAAGGTGAAATACGCTCGGCATGTTTGAGGCTGTGATATGGAGTTGGTTTTGCAGTGTACGATCAGCGTTTATGGAAAGTGGCAGTTAGTACGTATTGGGACGTTTGAATTTCTTTTTTTAACTGGTTGTTAAGCAGAACTTCGCATGTATGTTTGCCCAATGCGTGCTACTGGGCTGTTGTATTAGAAGGTAAGGGTTCCACAATTATGGGCGATACTGACTCGGATGTATCAGATGGGTGGTTACGCTCTCTTTAACTTTCCCAAGTATGCTCGAGGCTTTGATGAAGAAAGTATGGTCGGATAGGCCAAGCATTTCAGAAAACAGTCTTTCTCTAGTACTTGTTATGCCAAACTCTTCCCCAGGACTGGGATTTTGTTTAACTTTTGCAGATATTTGACAGGGACTCATCGTGAATCCATAGTTTGGATGTACATTCATCCGTGCATCTTAGTAGTACACAATCTTTCAAGTAGATTTTGTCGTGCGCGTGGCTCACATTGCGTAATTTTATGTCAGAAATACAGTGGAGTGAACATGCAAAATGGACGAGGGAGTACTAGACTGTTACCAACTGCCGTGAATTTGTAGTGCTGTGTGTAAACGGACTCACAATTTGTCAGTCTGTTTACACTGAGGCTTCTCGCGATATGAAGAAAAGATGTGATCAAGCTATATATTGAGTTAATAGGAATATGACGCTTAATTCCAGGAGAATGGAGGAACTTCGGAAGTTTTCTTGTGGACTACACTTTGATGTCATTTATTTCAGTGTGCAATAAGCATGAGTGGTGTTGAACTCTGGCAAACATTTTCCAGGAGGCTTCACACTCAAGCTTATGGTCAGCATCGGATAGTTCAACAATTTCTCGCTGTCCGCATTACCTAGCTGTGTCGGAGTAAGAAATTGTAATGCAGAAACAAACCATTTTCCTAACCGAAATGTCCAGTTCATTAGTGGTTACGCAATTGTAGTCATGTAATGGTTCCGCTTTTATCCCATTTTTCATCTCAACACTGATTAGCTTGCGTGATATGATGATAAAAGTAACTTTCATAACGACCCATATTGATTCCATGGGGAACGCACCAGCATGTCAGATCTGTTGTACAGCAGCGTGATATTGCATACCTGAGTCGTGGGAAATGGTGTTTGGCATGTGAAAGGCCGGGTGTTTCACTCAACCTGTGTTCACCATTTATCACTGTTTCTACTGATAACAAATGGTATTCGACGACAGTGTGATAGAACCATATGGGACAATACTATTTTATGTTTACATACGTGACAGTTAGCTACTTATCAACTCCAATTTTGAGTACACTGTCAAAAATGCGCTGGCAAAACATAGTAGAAATGCTTCAGAGAACAAAAACGGGAATCTGTGGTGTGTGTAACGAGAACACATTATACTGGATGAACCCTAATTCACTTTAAGCAGTTGACACAGAAGCACCTCATGAAAGGTCAAAATGGCTTCAGCAATGTGTGGCAACTCTGAACATTCTTCTCTATTATCACCAATCTTCTCATTCAGCTGAATTAGTCTCTCTTAAGTTACAGTGGAGAGAAAATAACGTATTCATATCAAGCTGTTTCTAGTTACGAAGTAAAACCGCAGGTTCATTTCTGCTATCTTATGAACAGCTACCTCATAATTTTTAGTTTCATAGAACAGGCTACATTGTATTCAGATAGATCACATCGCTCATAAGATTACTAAAATCTCTTTGATATCGCGAGTATCATGCCAGCTGAAAAATCAGTGAGGCCTTTTGCGGCCTACTCAGTTGGGAGAGGACATTACAAACGAGAGATTCAGCCGGGTTCAGCTGACTCTCCCACTAAAACCGGACAACAGCTCCACAGAGCAGGTCATTGGTTGCAGCCGTCAGTGCCGGAGTTTGCAAAGAAGCGTATCTTTGTAGATTCCAATGTTCACAAACTGTTTGCCCCTAGCTGTTGATCTATAACCTTGAGGTTGCATTCCTGTGTTTCTTGATGCGAATTTACTAGAGATGGCAAATAGTGATGGTAAAGAAATTTTTAGTTCCACTTCATGCTGGGTGAATTTAACGAGCTGGATAAATATTTATATAGTGAGCTGTTTTGGAAACGAGATTGCCACCTAAGGATCTTACTTCGTGAAGACTTCAAACAAACCTAGTCGACTAAAGTTGGACAGTAGATGAGGCACGCAAAAGCGTTTCCGAAATGTTTGTGTGCCAACCTGTTTAGGAACTTGCTTCCCCTTGGTGATTTCAGCGAATCCTCAGTGGATCGGTCCTAATCCGTTCTAGACGCGAAATGACGCTTTATATCCAGCCAAACAACCTCAATAGATCAAACGACATCGAATCAAAGTCATTCTGATTGGTATTCAAGGCAATCCAAACATCAAATGCAAGATCCTACTACCAGCGATTGCGACTTTACCACAGAACCGTAACTGGTTAGCTATTGACTTAGGTGGGCTGATGGAAGTTAGAAATACTCAGTGATCAAAAGAAATGACCACGTACTTTTGACAGTTCCTGGTGAACGTTTTTCAGTAACTGATCAAACTGATCATTTATTGACTAGGTGCGAACGGATTTACTGTGGTGTCCGTCAAACGTACTGCAGGCAGTTTATTTGAAACTTCTGTTCACTGAATATGTTATCAACATTCCGCCAGAGGAACTTTCACCGGCCTTTTCAAATGACTCACAGTAATCAAATTCGGCATCACCTTCTAAGACATTTCACTATAGTTCTTATACATTTAATGTATTGCAAATATATTCTCCTCATTTTCGTCCACTACCTTACATAATTCTTAAACTTGTTATGATAAGGGAACATTGCTGAAGCTAAGATAATATGGGGCTTGTTTCCAAAACAAATTGTACTTGACGACAGACCATCTGCAGGCACATTCATTGACGCCCATCAAAACTGGTAGTTGATACTGATACTTATGCCCAATAATAGTTGGGCAATAACACGTTCCCTGTGCCCAGTTGCTATGTCGCCCAAAGGAAGCACGAGGGCTGAGATCCTGTAAAGTTACCCAATCCCACAAATGAGTAGTCAAGATACTTGGGTCAGGTTTGAACTAGAGTCTTCCGGTCAGGAAGTTTGTACGTTAGAAGCTGAGCTACCTGGAGCTCAAAAGAACGGGTATACAACAATTGAAAACCACGTCTCCAGCATGAACTTGAAAGCAGTACAAAGAATTGAACTTTTCACTAAATGTCGGGTGTATCTCGTTGTATGTCTTCGGATGTGTATTACTTGACAGTGTCAGACTAATTAATAAAATAAATAAAAAAGAAATGCTCTCATAGCTACTAGCTAGGGAGACCAAACATTTGCAAACTTAGACAGGAACTGACAACTGTTCTTTATTGCACTTTTCCGGGCGCGCAGCTAACACTAAACCAGTCCACATCGGATGTGCGAGTCCAAAGTAGCCAACCTCAAAAGATTAATCTTTGCAGTTCATGTCAGCTATCAGCTCATCTGCAGTTGCCGCGACACTTACACAAATGTAACAGACTGTTGTCTCCTTTAAGCAACCAGATGATAGCGTAATGTTTTCAACTCAGACACCCCGTTCGATGTGCGCTAAAATGACTGACCTCCGACCATTCGGTCTTCCCTCTGGATACCGCTGTATACCTTTCAAACACGTTTTTCATGGACAGCTAGTGACAGTGAAAGAAATGACAACACTTCATCACTTACGACTATTCATGGCCTTGACGAAATGGACAAAAACAGAACCAGAGCATTTACCACCAGACTGTTGAAGGTGAGCCAATCACCAAGACAGTGTCAATCGATTCCTTCTGTTTCCCTTTTATGATACCAAAAGATTCATCAAACTTTAGCACATTACCATCTGTGCTCCAGTACACCATATGAAATGCAGCCATCGGACCAACAAAATGTTCAATTTGAAGTAAATGACGGGCCATCGAAGAAACCTTGGTGGGAAGGACTGATTCATACGATATTGTAGCACACTGAAATGTGTTTCGATTTTCTACATCAAAGCTTCCTCTCAGTTCTTCCAGTGTAGATGGCTAAACACCCACACATAAAGCGGTAAACGAGATTAAAAAATGACTTACTGAGGTAATGGCGTTGGGATTCAGTTGTGGTTCCAGCTTAAGACAAGTCTGACGGCGTATTAAAAATTCTTCCGTTTTACTTATCTATTTGACAGTGTGCTTTAGTATAATGCATACATATAGATTCATAGAGATGTATTGCGCAACAGTCCACTTCTTTCTGATGTAAAGAAGTGTGACAAGTTACAGTAGTAACTTACTCTGAAAAAAATGAACTAAAAACAGTATCACCTCAGTGCTGAATAAACTAAATTGATTGGTAGTCGAACCGTTTACTGGGTTTGGCAATTCCGTTGTAATAATAGCTCCAAGCTCAGGAAACAATTCGGCTACCAAATGAACAACCTTAGACGCCAACATTCTGTTCTATATTAAGACAATTGATGCTGATGGTCTCTGTTCCGACGGGGTTTGTGGTTCTACACCTAGAATCCAGCGGAAACCCACAATTTCAAGACCTATTCCTCAGACGATTAGGTAGACCTTATCACAAAGAATCACTGAATTTTCGAAGCTGTAACCGAGAGCGGTTAGCGTGTGGAATCAAGATTTAATCCTCACATGTCGTCAACATTTTTTAACAACAGAGAGGTCTGGAAAAAAGGGGAATTATCCTTAATGAGTTTCACCAAACATTTAGCAAAAATGGTGGTTTTAACAGGCCCGCAGCTGAAGAGAACTGAAAAATTATTGCATGCACAATTTTAACTTGTGGACTAAGGGTTGTATCTTGTCCATCAAATCGACTGCTTAATCTTGTTAGGAAAATTTCCACTCGCGATCCTAAAAAGGTATGTACTCCGACGATTTATTGTTTGACTGAAATACAAAAGCCACGTGTGTTATGCAGTTCGTGGATGGACAACTGCTGCTGGGACAAACCATTCACGGGATGCATCCGGGAAGCCGATTGATCCTGGTTTTTCTTAAACATATTGGATAACCCAGAAACACGCACAAAAGTATCACATGTCCAATCAGGAAATATGCGATGGCGAAAGGAAGCAGAATACGAGTTTCCATCGCTAATTTTTTTGTACCGCAAAAAATTATATATCACAATGTATTTCGCCTCTCGGATACTGTTGAGGAAATTCATTGACTTTTCGTCAACCATCAATTGGATACGAATGGATCGGGGGAACATAAATAACGAAGTTGTCCAAACTGAAGGTTGAACATAGACAGCTGACGCACTATAGATCCACCAAGGAGCCGTTTTGATAACCTAACGCAAACACTTCCACTGACTGTGTACAATAACGTGGTGCACAGCGGGCAATACGCCTCAAGTTCAACGGTGTCAGTAATGGAAAAGGCACAAGCACACAAATGTGTGTGTAATTAGAATAGGCAAATTATGAATAATGATTATCTATGGCAGTATTCTTTACGAAGAAACAGGTTTGTACTGACGTAGATGGGCGGTGACCTGGCGCAAACTTCTGCTTGTCCTTTCAATCAATAAGGATTATCTCTTGCAGATGGCTCCCTTGTTGATTGTGCATTCTGAGATGTTTCAACGTGGCGTGTCTAGCATACAACTTCTTTTCGGTGACATCGTGTCACTGAAAAGCGTATTCTTACATAATTTTTGCATGGATCCTTGCAACTAGCTTAGAAGTGTATGGTACTTCTCCTTGTGCATTTGGTAAAATACAGCAGAAAGTGGCTGTGGGATGTGAGCATGTTTTGCAATTTTTCAGTGAAGGTTTCGTCCTGTGAGTAGAGCCAATTTGTGCTGAAAAGCCGAGAATCACTGTGCAGCTGTTTCATCCACATTAAGAATGACCAGCAGTGCGCATCTCGTGAAACTCCAGAGAGTTTCGGACCCAAGACTTCCAGGATGGTAGTTTGAACACAACCGTTCGGATGATAAGCAGTGCGATTAAATCGCAGAATATAAAGTCATCACCATCATCTGTTCGTGGACAGCACATCAGCTGTTAGCTGGATTCTCAAGTAACGACTTTTCAAACGGAAGTTTTACTTATCCTGTTTTATTATGTCGATGATGTCACACAATCGAGCCTTTTGTCAAGTCTTTGAGTCTAATAATTTTTCGGCAACAGCGACGCTTGCTTATTCTCCCAGTGGGTTGCCGTGTTATGTACCCGACATATTCCTCTGAACAACACCAGAAGAAGAAATCCACTACTGCACTCTGGAATCTAATTGGCGTCTTTGTGCTGAAAGCCGAGAATCACTGTGCAGCTGTTTCATCCACATTAAGAATGACCAGCAGTGCGCATCTCGTGAAACTCCAGAGAGTTTCGGACCCAAGACTTCCAGGATGGTAGTTTGAACACAACCGTTCGGATGATAAGCAGTGCGATTAAATCGCAGAATATAAAGTCATCACCATCATCTGTTCGTGGACAGCACATCAGCTGTTAGCTGGATTCTCAAGTAACGACTTTTCAAACGGAAGTTTTACTTATCCTGTTTTATTCTGTCGATGATGTCACACAATCGAGCCTTTTGTCAAGTCTTTGAGTCTAATAATTTTTCGGCAACAGCGACGCTTGCTTATTCTCCCAGTGGGTTGCCGTGTTATGTACCCGACATATTCCTCTGAACAACACCAGAAGAAGAAATCCACTACTGCACTCTGGAATCTAATTGGCGTCTTGTTTTTGAGGCTTAGGTTGAGCAAACGTTGCAAATCATGAACGCGGATTTGCAACCGTAAATGTGTGTCGTAGGGACTGAAACCAGCGGTGGCAGACTATGTCGGCTAACAGATAGTCTTCACAGAGTAGACTCGAGAAGACTGGCATGTTTGCAACGATCTTGACAGACGGTTCGATAGGTTTTTCGGACACACCCTTGTCAATAAGTTTCTCCGGAAAAACGCCAGCAGCTTGCTTCATACTAGAGTCCAGTATATCCAAGGAATAGATTTACCTCACGCAGTAACGCGCCATTTAGTGCTAACTTCTGTTTTAGTGGCACAAAACTAGGGAAACGAAGAGACGGCAGCGATAATTTGGGCCGAATGTAGCTTAGACTCTCTGTGAACTTGAAGTGATTGCTCATCAAAATATATGATGATTCTAGTGCTACCTGGGCAGCCGAGTAACTAAATCTTCAGACAGAAGTTAAGGACACACCCAAGGACAAATCCCTGACACCCTAAGAGTTAATACCAAGGAAACAAGTATATCAGCAACTGATTTGTCAGCAACTGTTTTGTCAGACACATATTCAAACCGGGGCTTTATTTGGATAACAAATGAAGCTTCAATAATCGCCGGCTTCACCTGACCTTCATCAGCTGCCCAAACTCCAGACAGTAACTAAAATACAAACTTACCCGCCTGGCAAGTTCTTGTAGCACTGTTTATAGTGAACGGAATCAAGAACGTTTTCCAAATGTCTGTAGAAAGAGTTAACGTTATGGATAAGAAAACAAGTTTCAAAACTATTTACAACCCAATGCTAACGCTCTTTTGAAACACAAGAAATCAAGAAAATACTTCGAAAGCATTCACCAATAACTTGTCCATAGAAAACCTCCGCATTCAGAGAACTAAACAAGCTGTGTCTATCAAAATTAGCGGGCTTGATTCTTGCTTTAAGAGGCGTCCCATTCAAGTTCATCACTGGACCAAGACCTACTTCGTTCATCCCAATTTGATTGGCCGAAAAATACAGCAATGCCAGTCCATCAGTACCAGTTATCTTAACCCCCATCTTGACCCTAAGTAATGCATTCCTGTCCTAGTTTTTGTTCTTACACTTGACAGTTCTGCGAATATTTGTTTGACCGTTTCTTTGCATGAACATCTGTACATACGTATGTAGTAACCCTTGAAATCGATCAAAAAAGACTCGGGTTCGCTCCTAGAGACTCACATCGCATAAATCAGTCTTCCTGGGCGCCGTTCCGAACTCTGTCTTGGCTGCTCTCATTCGTGTAGTTGTGACTGGTTCTGTTTCTGGTTGGTTCATTCGTAGCTTGTGTCAGGTGATTGTTGTTCGTTCGCAGTACCCCAATTGTTTGTCTGCATCGTTGTCTGAAAAAAATGAAACTTGCTGACTGGCTTGTGCTGACCTTCAATTGTACTCTCTGAAACACTGAGGCGACTGGTTTGCAGACTTTGAACCTTATTCGGTTGATCATGTCGCGTTGTCACTTTTGCAAGCTCTGCATTGCCTCATACGTCTACTTCATACTCATCTGCGTAACTTTTACAGTCTGAACCTGAGCCATCGTAAAAATGCACACTTGGAGGTGCATGTGAGTTAAAGGCACAAGTGACCTGCCATTCCTTACCGAAACTGAATAATTTTCAACTACTAGCTTGGAGGTCTTAGACATGGATATCTGTGAATTTCCGTGAGATGCATACCCATGACGAATCCGAAAGTGAATTGTCAAGCTATACAGAGCTTTTCGGCTTTTCAACGTAGAATGACCTTGCTTGCGGGATAAAATCTCGACTGAGATCCTTGAACTTTTCAAATGATGTGATTATAGACTGAATAAAGTTCACTACAGAGGTGTTTTCAGAATTGTTAACTGTTCTTTTGCTTGAAAACAGGGTTAGGCCTATTTATAAACCTGAAAACTGCAAAATTTTCCAAAAATCTGGGGCCAGCGACAAGCGATTTTATTGAATATTCTCTGCAACTCGATGGTGACACTTGGTGAAATGTTTGGAGCGAAAAATATTTGCACATTTTCCCAGGATATTTTTCCAGAGTGGATATCCAGTGTGGGAACCAGTTGATCCTTATGCGCAGTTTGTTACAACTAAAATGAATTAACTCTTTGGGAAAAAGGTAGATATGTACCCGGTTCTCTTTATCTCAGCATGTTTTTTGAATTACAATACATCTGGATGTTGGACAAAAAGAGTGAGCCTGATGCAGTGGAGAGTGGCAGGACTGATCAACTTCAAGAAAAAAGTTCCTGGGGTCTGCTGATCAAGATTAGGAATTTTTTCAAACGTTTTGTTATTCAAAGTTAACAACATGTTATGGAGCAATGTCCTATTCATCAGTTGTCACTCCACACATTCCATCCGTTGACGTTCCCTATGCAACTAAACCGAAAATGAACCTTTGTGGAAAGACATTAGAGGAAGAGTTATAAACGAGCCGGTGGGATTGAGTAAACAAACATATGCCAAACACATGTCTCGGTGATTCACCCCCAGTTTATGGGAACATGTAAACTGAATTCAGATTACACGTAGAGGTGTGTGCGTGTGTGATAGGAAACTACTTTTGCAGAACTATCGAATACAGAAAATTCGTTCATTTGTGGGGAAGGATAGACTGCGTGAAATATCCTTTAGTACCACCAGGAGTTGTTGAGCTTCAACGTCATTCAGCAAATTCCAGAACTAACTGTTTGGACTACTTTGTCTTAAAGATCCTGCTAACAGTAATATCGACTTTTTACCGTTTAGATCAAAACCAGGGATATAGTTCGGGTAATTTTCCAGCATCGATATCATGTCAGTAATAGTCATCGGCAACAGTTGGAAATCTGATGCTACGCTGTATACCAGTGCACCGGCGAGATCAGCCACACTGGTATGAGAAATTCACTTTCGACCAGGCTCTTCTCCACAAAATCTCGGCCAGATAAAAACTGTCTCCCATTCCGCTCTGTGTACAGTGTCTTCGTTTGTGTGGAACCAGTTCCATGATGAATAATGCAATACAAACAACCAGAGAGCAGTACAAATGAACAACGAACCTTTCTACTTGCACAAACAGAACGCCTTTCATAATCACTTCAACAGGGCACATCATTCTGAATTTTGGTGAGAACGTCCTTAGATCGATAGAACCTTTTAGCTAATTACTCAACTGTCAGCCATATGGATACACGAGGTTTACATTTATAGCCGTGATGTTACCAAATAACTTCAGCTGCATCGTGCAAAAAAACAAATTATGGATACCATCATCCACTTCACAAAGAAAAGAGCCCTGTAAGAAGAGGGATCCCAGCCAACGCATATAAAGCTTGCTCATCGTCGCTGTTTGAGTCCCTTCACGGATTAACCGTCTCCATTTTGAGCCAGTTGTACTCCTCTCTCCAAGATACTCCAGTTTTTGATAGCGTTCCACAGAAGGTCAACTGGATGGAAGCCATCCAGGTATCAGTCTTATCAACAGACGAGCAAATGCAGCCATGATGTCCCCACTCAATCACTTCGACGTGCTTAGTCTAGTGTCTGGGAATTTGCACAGGTGAATTACTTGTTGATCAGGTCTTCATCCCACAGTGCTCTTTTCACCAGCACATTATATGCTTTACGGATCTCCGCGATACCTTTGACTTGGCTACTACGGACGCATCATAGGATGTTGCGCTCTTAGTGAGGGAGGTCATAAGCCCGATCCACCTGCAGTTAATGAGTGAGTTCGGATTTATTGTGCGAAATCAGTTGAATTCAGTTTTCTAAGTGACTGAGAATTCAGACTCAAATTAGGCCATAAATAATATTTGAAGCTACCAGTCCACTAGTGGATCTGCTCCTGTGCATGAATGAAAAAATTGGCTTCAAAGATGAGAGGATTTCGAACATTCGGGTCCAAGGATTATTCTAAAAACGGAAACCTATAACTTTGCACATCAACGTTACTTTTCAGACTTTTTACGACTGACTGCGCGCATTAAGCAGCCTTGGCCGCAACAATCTGAGGGCGCTTGTGAAATTCAGACAAAATGTGGTGAAGCAGGTCTCAGATCATGCCAATGAGAAGGTCGGAATAAATCCTCATGGAAGTTAACTAAGAGGGGAGCCTAATAGGGTGAAACCAAGCAGAAAAGTATCTTAAACCCCGATCTATCAATGCTTCCCCTCACAGGAAGATAGCGGGTTGAAATCTGTACGGTAGTCAAGTGCAGACTGCTGAAACCGGACCATTTATGGAGTCAGTCATCCTCTTATACAAGTAAGTCACAGAGAATTAAAACGAGTAGGTTTAGAGTGTACTGTTAGACCACTTGCAGGCAAGAACTAGATTCGGCTGACTGTTTAGTGGCTTTTCTCCACTTCTAATGTAGGAAGGGCAAACGCATTTATCTCTCTTTTCGTAGTGTGCTTTTGAGGTAACGTTGGTGAATGTACACAGCATCAGCTGTTGCACACCCGTATAAAAGTAAGATAGGCATTCATAACCAATTCAAAACTCACTGTTGAAAATTTTTCACTACTATGCTGGCTTAAAAATAGGGGGTTCTGTGCAAGCAATCGATGTGGCCTATAACCTAAACACTATACCCGTAAGCCTTGAACAGGTTGTTCGGTTATCCTGATGGTTATCACGACTTGAAAAACGAACAAATTCAGTGGACTAAGCAGCCTATCTATTTCAGCCAACTGTCCCAACTATATGTTATATTCAAAAGTCGTTTTCTACAAGGAGATTCGGTAGATATGGGGAGACGTTTTGCATGCAGTACTAATTTTTAGCCAGCTGTACAAAGTTCCTAACTTTGAAACAGGCATGAAGGACACTGAAATTTGTACTTTTAAGCGTGCTTCTGATGCTGCATTGACTACAGCTCCCAGTACATCTTACTTTCCTTGTTTTAGGTCAGTTTTTCAATTCACTACCTGGTCTCATCGTTATTTTGGCCTTTATCACACTTTTTGGTGCACTGCTTTTCCAAAGAATTGAAGGTCCGCATGAGCGGCACTCAAGGATACACGTTTCAAAAGTAAGCGTCTGCATGACTTTTGTATAACACTGAATAAAGTGATATTGATCTTTCGAAAAATCACTGCCCATAACATTAAGGAAAACTCACTGATAGCCTATAATCGGTTTTATCCTTCTTCCGGTTCATCAACTTGAACCCAAATTGTGCTCGATTAGCAGAATACACCTATTTGCATACCAGTTTGGTTTTAACGGGAGACTCGACTGAAACCCAGCTGAATCTCTAATTTGTGATATTCCCCAACTAAAGCATGCTGCACAAAGACCACCTTAGGTTTCACTTGGGACGATATTCGGGGCAGCGCAGTGTATCATGTTGACGGAACACTGTTCTTATGTCATCCAAACGGAAACATGAAGCGGTCTTTTTGTTATACATTCACTTTCATTCAAAACCAAATAAGCTCGCAAATTAATGCATTTTGTGCAGTTACCGCATTCTAAAACTTATTTTTTTCGAACAAACAGAGGTACAAGTCATCCAGGGTAGTGTCACCAAGCACCCTGTTGTCTCAACGCAATGCAGTGAAACCAGAGACCCTATCGCGTAGCCACACCCGGTAAGGAGAACATGTGTTAGTCACTCATTACGCCGCTGAGTTATTCTGAACGAGTTGTACATCTGCATCGCGGGACACTAACCTGAAGACCTAGGGTACATGTTAGTGGTTATTGCACTGTGCTGTTTAGCCTAGGTTAGTGTTTGTTGTAAATACATGGCTGTTTGTTTACTAATAATCCCAAGGCTAGCCCATGTTCGGTTTCAAAATTTAGACCAGCATCCGGGAGCCTTGCTCTTCTATACTGAGCAGACTGAAGGCCAAAGTCTCAAAGTCAAAGTTCTCAGGGTTTTGTTGTGATTATATTAACAGCAACAAAAAAGCGTTTTCAACGGAACCGTCTTGCTTATTTCTTTAACTGGAGGAATCTACGAAAATAGTAGGAAACAATGAAGTGGTGGCCAAACATACCAGACGTCTGAGGTGAATTCGACTCTTAAACGCACACTGCTGCACGCACAGCACTAGCCTGTATCGTCTCAGAGAACGTATTCTATTTGTTGTACTCAACCAGATAAGTCAGGTAACCCTAAAGCCAGCTTCTTTTATCGAACAACAGCAAAATTCCATTTGATGGTACAGAAATCCTCGTATTGTCGCAAATTAAAAATCTTGGATTCTAAATGCAGTTGAGCTAGTTTTACTCGCCGTTACTTTCTCCTTAAAAATGCAGGCGTGCCAAATTGAATGTGCGCGGACGTTTTCGAAGCGAGTGCTCCAGTGTTTCCCATGTCAGTTTTATCCGTGTTTCCCGCTAATCAACTTTACCTTGTGTAAAACATAAAATCAGCGCCAAAATCAGGTACCGATTAGTTCTTTTTGTTCCTATTGAGGAGTGTAATCAAAATTTCTTCAACTTTTCGAATTGGCATCCAAAGTATTTGTGAAATGGCTTCCGAAGTCTGATATTGACTAGCAGTATTGGTCACTCATTCGAGGAAGACGTGCAGTTAGCACTCGATCACGATTGGTCGAATTTCCCGGTGGCACTTGGCTTTATCGATCTTGAGTGATCTTTCATTCTGACTAAGAAATGCAAGGCTTAAGGATTTATTCATCGTCTTCGCATTCTTGTATTGATGACCGATCGCAGATTGACGAGCGAGATGGGTAACATTTAAGTTAGACATTGCTGCGTCGAAGGAACAGGTGTGGCATCTAAGTAATTTTCAACCTACACGGGCACTGGTTGCCAAACGCCCCACTGACAAAATTTGGCATCTGGATCGACCAACTTTCAGATGGTCTTTCAGCTTTACTTCTCGTATTCATATCCGTGACCCGATTTCACGGCTGATTCTTTCTAACGCCCAGCTCAGTCCACGACATCACTATCAAACCGTCAGAATCAGTTGACGGTCTATTCGGCATGAGGCCACAATAAGATGCGGCAGATTTACAAAACAGATCCTCTCCGGAAAAGACCTGAAAGCACGCAGGTTCAATTACAGATTGAGTGGGTGGTCTCCTCCTCCGTTCTTGATAGTTTGGTACCGAGGACTCAATATGAATGAATGCATCTACCGGTTTTTGTCTTCGAACTGTGTTGTTTAAAATACTGAACAAGCATAATTTTCCCGACAATCGTTTAGTTAACACTTTCAGGCTGCTTCATGTAACACCACCTGCTCTTACATTTAGATAAATTAGAAAAAAACACTGAAAGGTAACATCATCAGGTGGTCTTATCATGATTGGGTTACAAAGCACCGAATGTCAAGTCTGACATCACGCTACCGAACTTTCGTTGGTTTTTGATCTCATTATTGGAAAGTGTATTTATAGACTTCTCTGGCCTGAAAGCCTGTGGCATTCACACATACGGATGATAAATAGCTGTTGGAAAGGTACTTGTGGTCACACTTTGCTGTTTATTTGAAACTAAGGTCATTTATCATACGTTCTGGATCTCATCCATGCAAGCCTGAAAGCACTCGCCCCAAATCTGACTTGGACCCTGACCACACGAAAGCAAGCCGTTTTTACATACCTAATTCTAAAGGAACCGTAAAGTGCCTGGGGTATTGGAGTGTTTCACATTCAATCTGTACCTGAAAGTTTTCTTGCTTGGTCAGATGCACAGTTTACACTAAGCGCTAAGGTTTTCTGCGATATATAGTAAAATATCCAAATAGATAGCTATATTGCACACAACAGCATCATTCACAATGAAGCTATCATTGAATAGTCTTCCATATTTGAGCATACCCTTCAATCTCTGTCGCAGTTCCTGTCACAGTGGAGTAAAGTTTGACAGGAGACTACTTCCGAGCGACCTCAAAACATGTGTAGTCAATGATGCGGTGGCTCAAGGACACAAAAGGAAAGAAGGAAATTTTCGGGGTTGAGTTAAGCTGTGAAGACAGTACACAGAGAAATATGCAGCAAAACTGACTCATGGTATATGTGAGTGCAGTTTATAAAGCATCTGATTTCTTTTAATCGTTGGGACAATAGGCGTCTTGTTTGATTTCTAGTAAGTATCTAGGGCAATTGTCCAGGCTACTAGTTGTGATAGTCCTCCTTACTTCAAGCAGTCCAGATCATAACGATTCAATATTCTGTTCTACTGGGTATCAGTGACGCGTGGTATTGGAGGCATTTGGAAGACTAGATGGGCTCCATGGCACGAGCTGTGAGCACCCGAATTGCCACATCGAAACAGGTTAAAGTCTTCACATCTGAGTTGTCTTCACGTTGATGGAGATTTCACATTTTAAAGCGACAGTGATTTTCGCACAGATAGTTCTAACAGGAAAAAAGACTGAACTTGATGAGTGGTTCTTGTCAGGTTTCAGCTAGACAGTATCAAAAAGTAGTACTTGAGAATAGACAAATTTTACTACATATTAGGGTGATTCGCCAAAGTGAGTTTCCACGCAGTTCCTTGTGGACTGATGTACATTGTGAAATTTGTCAGCAATAGAATTCGGCCCCTTAAGCGAAAGTAGGGTCAGGTTTTGGCTCCGATTGCTGAGACATTTTACGCCCTTTGGCGCCGAGGCCAGGTACTGGGTACTTTGAGCGGCTGACTTATTTTCGAAGTCTTGGACATACTTTCAAAGTCAGGAGCTGTTGACATCACTCCCGTATGTCGTTTGCTGGGCAGTGTAAGATATCCATGTCGCTAGGGGGCAACTTGAATGAAGTGTGATGTGTGTACCCGTGAAAACAGTTGTTTAGCAAGATTGCGTTTCTGGTTCAAAAGAATAAAACTTGAAGAGGACATATGTTCCTCCGACCATGTAGATTTGCTACAAACTTTACGTTTAACATATCCGTCGGACCAAAGAACTGCGCTTGTTCAAATACTGGAGACCGAAATTACTGGATTGAGACATGGAGCACGTAAGAAACTAGCCCTGGTCATTTATTCAGTTGTCTCCGAATCGTAACCATAAAAGAGTTTGCTGGATCCGGGTTTAGTGGAATGTTCATGGTTAGCCAAAAAACAGACTACGGGTTGAATCCTGAGAGCCAAACTCATCTTCTCAGTACATGGCAAAAGCGATCCAAATTGCTAAATGAATATAATTATTCAGCCAGTAGTTGCCTTTCTTGGAGACAGTTTATCCAGGAGTTCGGCTGTTGAGTCACGTATCTGACTTCTATCAGGACGGGGAAGAACAACTTCATTAAGTTTAACTGATAGATAAGACAAGATTCTATAGCTTGCGTTAAAGTTTATTAGCCATCCTGCTTGCTGCCTACCTCATTACCTGTTATTTATCGGTTTTGAATACCGATTGAGATGCGTGCAATTTACACTACGATTTATTTCCAGTAAGTTGCAAACAACTCCGTAACGTCTCCTTGCTTTCCATTCCAAATTAATCCACTATATGTAACTTATATTAGGCATCTCCGTCCAGCGAAATACAGTGGTTCTCTCACGGAAACGGATACTACACCACTCGGAAACACGCAAGCTCTTTCAAACTTTTGGGTACAGCTCAGCTAGAGATTCGGCCCGAAACGAAGTAGGGAAATTCAAGAAGTAAAAGCAAGTTGTTTAGCAGCTAACACCAGGTCATAAACGGATTTTACAAGCACTAGTGACCACTGAATGAAGACAGCACCAGCGTTCCAGGAAATCTACTGAACTGCGCAAATCTTTCCTAGTTCATCCCCTGAATAAGAAAAAAACCATTTGTTCTTTTTCCCCAGGTCTGAAAGGAGGCACTTTCTCACATGAACTATAATATCCCGAGCGAACAAGCCACCATTCAATCATTCATTTATGTAGTCTAGTTGTGAACTATTCAGCATACGTGATGTGGATCCAGAGCATGAACACTTGCAAGCTTTTGATTTCTCTGTTTTATTTCACCAAAACGCACAACCTTGATGTTTTGGGAAAGACACAGGCTTCTTTCTAGAGGCTATCAACAGAGCATTCCACTTTCACGGACTGCACGCACAGTCGAATGTATCCAACCGTAAACTGACTTGATTGTCATGTTCTTAGTTGTTTTTAATGGATAGAGCTTTCGCTTCCTCAATATGATACAAGATCATGGTAGCAGATGAAACTGTCTAAAAACAGTACGGTGATTGTTCTGTTATGGCTGTAGCATACCACGTTTTATAGGCTATACAGACTCCATTACCGGGGGATATGTTTAGCACGGATGAGAGAGAGAGAGTGTAAAACCCGTATTAATAATACGAAAAACTGGAAACTGTCAAAAGCCCTCCACACACGCTAGGTATCGCCTTGAAGGATGTCTCTTATGTGTACTGATTACTGCATTACCAAGGTCACATGGTCAAACGCACGATCAAACGAGAAAACAGGAATCGGCAAACACTTTGTACACCATCGCTCGATCTGATTAAGTTAGTAAGTGAAAATAACAAATCAGTGTACGTCGGATGTAAAGTGGTTAGTTTTCCTAACATGTGATGAATGATGTGCGGCTGGGCTATGGAGATTCTGAAGTAAGTGTCAAACAGAATTCACGAACCGCTATTTTACCCCATTTAAGTTTGTCTTGGTCTATTTTAGTCCAGTTCTTTCTACACCACACCGATTTTTCCTTCGGCGGGGAAAGAAAACCAGACATAAGTTTATTCAGAATACTAGTTTCAATGTAGACACCATGTGGAGCGTATCACGTAGACAGTTGTGCCAACCACACGTGCTTTTTTAAAGTTAAAGACTATTAGTGCCCAAAATCACCAGAATAAAACTAACGACCAGCAAAACAATTGAAATCTCCTCAAGTTAATTAGTAACGAAGAGAGTGATAATCATTGCGGGGGTTTCTAAATGACTGCAAGTTTTGACCATCATAGATGACTTCACTTATGAAAAGCAACGTGATACATTCAGCTGAAGCATGTAACCACTGAGAATCAGCTGGAATTCGGTTGAATCTCTCTCGTTAAAAACAAACTAGTTCGCATAATAGTGTATCCAGCGGTTTGCTTACAAGTTGGGTTCAAGTAAAAAATAAGGTTGATGGAAACTTGAAAACTGCGTCCACATGATGAGCTTGCTTGGTTTCTGTCAGGCATCAATCTCAAGAGTATTTTGTTCCATCCAGAGAATATGCCATGGCATCTCGAATACTGCCTAAACTTAGGCGGCCTCTGAGCCGTAGAATCAGTTGAAGAGCTATCACGTAGCGTTTTATGAGTGTCTCATGGGTTTTGTATTGCTCGAAGTAGATTTCAACTCCGATGACACGTTAGCATTACAGGATGGATAGCTTGGGGGTCCGAAAAAAACTAAGAAAAGCGTAGAATGGATCAAGAATATTTGAACTGGAGTGCTTGATGAGGGCTGGAACATTTGACGTTGACTGAGAAAAGTAAGACATATCGCTGTTACAAAAAACGGCTGCAAAGCTTACGCCGACATATCTTGAAGGAGCATCACTGCTTGTGAAGATGTACATGTATAAACCGATAAACTGGCACCATTGCAGGTCGTCTGAAAAGAAAAAAATGGCTCTCGTGACAGCTGCTAGCTTGTTACGTCCCATTTCTATAATCAGTGCGGCTGAATAGTGCTTCAAAACATATATTATGTATTACCACTGCGATCTAGAGGTCCCAATAAAGAGGTTGATACATTTACATCTGCTGGATTGTCATGCTGGTTGTCGATGGGGGAGGATTGGCTACACTGGTCAAAGTGTGGAAAATATTACATTCCTTCTCATGGACGGTCTAGCTTTTCAAAGTATACAGCGAAAACAACAGGTAATCGTGCAATAAAAAACATTTTCTTTATTCATTTCACTTGTGGGTATTTTATTCGCTTGAGGATTTTGACAACTAAGAGCGTTTTTTTAAAATTTCATCTCTACGTCAGACAAGACAGAAGATTTTCGTACTCGCCCAGCAACTGGCCAAAAAAGGTGCCAATGCGGACTGGTCGAAATTGGTAGCTCAAGTGGACCGCTATCGAGAAAAGTTGTACGAATCTTGGCAATCGGGAACGGATGAGCTCACGATTGATGTACCAACGAAATGGTCCTTATGGGGAAGTGTATACTACTGTTTCACACTGTTTACAACGATAGGTGAGTTCGTTCATCCATTGGGGTATTTTATTGACACCTAAGGGTACAGACATCTAAAAATATTGATCTTGATCTTCTTCAATGAAAGAATAATTTAGTTTCTAATCTACTGGCCCATTTAGCCTCGATTTATTCCATTCTGGTTTCTATGACCAGCTGGGTGAGATTCCGACTTTCGAAAGTCAACGAACGCTTGTCATTGGCACCAAAAAAGATAATATGACTACATCGGTGTAAAATTATGTAATATTTGTTTGGGAAATCATCGTGGGGTTGATCTAGCCTTTCACCTTTAAAAGAATGAAATAGTTAACCTCGAAATGGCGCAGTTCACTTTTGTCTCTGAGAAGTAGGCCCCATGGTGTTACTATTGAAATAGTGCTTCCAAAGTGTGGTTTCTTGTGAGATTAAACCACCTATTCTCCTAGAATCTAGCGATTGCTAACCAAGGTCATTGAACAGACGCGATCATGCATTGTAAAACATTTTTGAGGCACAAAATTCGAAGACAGGAATGGAATAGTCCATGGAATCGACCGATACAAAACACCTATTAAGATGGTTCTACACGAGAGGAGGCACGGAAAAACAATATTAGAATTGTTTAGTTCAGTTTGTGATCACGTTAAACGCAGGTCTTGGCTCTGGCAGGCTTAAAAATCCGTCTCAGCTGGCGTCGCTCAACAATTCTCTGAGTAATGCAACTTTCCTATGGATAACATAGCAAAGTACGAATAAAAGTACGTATCTGTCTTCAAACGTATAAACATTGAGGTTTAGACTAATTTCGGTAAGTTTCAGAATTATTCTTCGTTTGCTTGTGTATCACGAAGTCGGTAGAATGCCCGGGAAAAACAGTGGGATGCGGCCATTTCTCAAGAGTGGAAAGTAAAATGCAGTCCGCCGTGGGAACGAGAGAGAACCAAGCAACAGGGGGAGGAATTTTTCCATGGGTTTCAGCAGAGTCAAGTGAAAGTACTGTCAAATGAGTTCAGCGGGACATTTGATGTAAGATTGACGGTTTGTTTCTTGCAGTCGTTTTGGCAAAAAACGGTGTAAACGTCTATCTTCAATTTCATTCGCACACGAATTTGCTTTTGACAGGAGATTTAAACTAATCCAGCTGAATATCCCTCATGATGATCCCAATCAACTGAATGTGCAGCTCCGAGCAGGTACGATATATTCGAGTCGTCCAGACGTAACTGACTTCTCATGAGGTTGCTCAAAACTCCTCGAGACCCACTACCGGCTTTGCCCTTTTCGGAGCTCACCAGTTAGGCGATTGTTTCTTTCCGCATCCGATATGCTGTTACTCGGAGTTGTGTGGAAAAATGCGACAATAATGTTGCTCAAGGCTTGTGCTTTCAACAAAAAAAAACGAATACCGACCAATAAAATTCAAAGACATCAGAGTTAGAAAGGAATCGGATTTTTGTCATAATTTATATAGTGCACAACGTGCTTTTCTAAATTAAGCAAAAACTATATATCGATCAAAGCATCCCTTCACGAATAGATAACCGTCTCATCTTGCTCTAAACCCAGAAAATATAACCGAACCTTTGATGGAGTAGACGCATTGGTAATGGGATCTCTAAAATTAATTGAGTAATCTATACAGCACATTGCAGGAACATGTGGATTCAGGCACATTTAATCAAAGGACGATTAGCAGACAGTGCATCCACAAAAGATCCACCCGCACGCCATGTACACATGCAGTAGTTAACATTCCACTACTTACCTGTATAACCGTTAACTGCATGTCCACCATGAAAATAAAGACGGTAAATACCAACGATCACCCGGAATACTCACGAAAATCCGGGCTTAGAGTCCACTGAACCCACAGCTTGTTTCTAACAAGCAGTGCGTGCGTGGAAACGCCAGCGAACCGCAAAACGTCAAAACTGAACCCAACTACTCATGAGTAACCAGAAATGAGCAAACATTCAGTTAGCCTCGCGGCCACACACGGTCAATAAAAGTTGCAAAAAATACGCTAGTAAGTGATGGTTAGATATACGATTCCGGTCATTCATCGAGTGACGGAGAATGTAGCAAAATACTTGTTCGACCAGTATCTCACGAGTGGAGAACACTCAGTTAGCTGAGAGCCTGAGCTAACAATAGGAACACTGGTTGTTCATCAGTCCTTTTTGAATTGATTGGTTGGATGAAAATGCATCATATTCATAAAGTTATATATCGTGACCCTTGAGAGCATGTTGCTCGCTTGCTTATCCAACAAACGTACCTAAATTCTTCAGCTGAAAAGCAAACGCTGAAGGGCCCAGTAGAAATGAGACCGTCACAGTCCCATTCTCGGGTCCCAGTGTGTATAGCCAAAAGTTCTCAGAGATATCTACACGAAAACCTCGTTGTCAGAGACTCCGGTATAACAAATTATTCAGACCTATTCACAAGTCTATTCCATCAAAAGCGCATGCGATTTGACCTCATTGGTTAGTTGAAACTCTGTGGACTTGATGAGGTTTACGGATATATCTACTCAGTTATGAATCCAACAAAGAAGAGTAGGGTGGTGTGCTCTGCTGGTAGCAGTAACTGTGGTTTGTTGTAATTAGATGCTAAACTCACAAAAAAATAAAACCCAACTGAAGTTTTTATGATTGCTGATGGTACGATCCTACACATGTAGACCTAGAAGATGCACTGCCAGATGAAATTTGGTCGTAAGATGCATTTTCACCTGTTGACAGGATGCAGCCGTACCCTGCCACCTCAGAAACACCTATTACGTAGGACCAATTTACTGCAGCCTCTCAGAGTCATTCAATTCATTTTTATAAACAGGGCCCATCTACTTCACTGATCTTTAGAGTGAACTCTGCAGAGTAGATCAGCCATGGGAGGTTGGATTGCCCAACCCTCCCTTAATAGATAGCAGAGCTGAGATATTTTTCCATGTGAGGCAGGACACATCGATTTGAGCACTTTCTGTCCTGTACACGTGTCTAACTAAGAGGGTGGAATTTTTATTTAAACAGCAGTATTCTTAGTGTCTTATGGCAGACTCTCTGACTAAGTAGTGTGTTAGAGCGTCAAGTTAATTTATCATGCGCATTAATTTTCGGTGTCATTCTGTTGTACTGGGAGCGAGGCAAAACATAAAATGGGCGGTCTGCTACGGTCTACTAGTTGCACCTGATTGCATTGTTCCGTAGTTTAGTTTACGCCCTGCGCCTTGTACCTCAGGACATAGTTGTTCCCCATACTTGAACTGCAAGTCGGTCATTACTTGACAGTGCTTTGACCACATTGCTCCGGTGTTTTGTGCTTCTCAGTCTAGTAGCCAAACAAACAGCCTCGTGGACTATTTTTCAAAAGTTTAATTCAGGATATTTACTTCTGCAAAGATAGCAGTTAGTTCGCGGAATTTGCGGCTGTATCCAGTACCTTCACATATCAACAGTTGATCCGTGGGTTTCAGTTTATAATTCAGGGAAAGACAACCAAGAAGAAATCGTAAAAACAATGTAGTACACCTTTTATTGAAACAGCATTTCGTACGTACGGCTTGTTGAGGAGACAACCTTGTTCAGAATGAAGAAAAAATTAGTAGAGGTTCTTGTTGTATTATATCATATGTATACACATACATCTTACAAAATATCGCCATGGACAGCATTGGGATGTTGATTTCCTTGCAGAATCAAGCTTTTTTTTACAGAAAGCCTCACTCAGTAACAGCAGCTTTAAGATATGTCTGAATGAAATGACTCTGTCGACTTGCTTAGTTGTCAGATTTTTGGCATTATTTTACCAAAACTCCATGTACTGTTAAGCCTATCAATATGTACAGCGATGAATCTGCGAAAATCTGTACACTGAATATTCATACGGAGTCCTTTTAACTCGATGTTTGACCACAAATTTAAACGTTGCACAATCAACCTCGTCTGTAGGAGAGTAGTTGAACAAAAGAGTTGACAGGGGTTTGATGAGCCAAAAACAGCAACCACACCAGAAGAGTAGCATCTGATATGTATGAATGAATGATACCTAATGACGTTTGCTGTAATTTAAGCCTTCACAGAAATGAAAAAATTCTTGTTTCTTTGGATAGCCTGCCTATTAGAGCTGTGCAGCACTTTTCTGGCGAAGAGAATGTTTGACCATTACAGTTTACTCATGCAAACATCACACACCACGACTACAAGCAAAGAGGATCCTCGATATTCATGTATTTACTTCCAAGTGATAGCTGTTGTTGCCAAATGTTCTCGCGGATACCGGTAGCACAGTCCATTTTTCAGTTGTCTTTTGAAGAAGGGTTATACATATGAGCATCAAGCTTGTTTGTCCAGACTATTTTTTTACCCTCAGCTATTTCTTCGTACCGGCGTTTCAAGGTAGATACATTCACTTTACAGTTATCGGGTTATTCACAATAGATTTTATCACTTCAGAGCTCCGCACTACCAACTCAACATCATAACTGGAAGCCTTCAGTCACAATTACTTGTGCAACCTACAACTGTAAGGTGCTCATTCACTACTTGCTAAGCTCAAAGCGGACAAAATTACATCCTTTTTAAAGTCTGCTAGTATTTCTTATAGATCGAGACAGGATTATTGCAAGAACGACGAACGGCAATTCCAAAGCTAAATCACTGGCATTTATGTTGTGATAAAATTCTTCTTTGATGCCTTACAGAGTCAATAACTAGTTAGAATGCAAAAAACTTACCGCTTGGTGAAAAACATTTATTTCAATAAGTAATAGCCGTCACTGTGAGCTTGTACACATTTATCCTCAAAGAGGAACATCCCCTGAAAAGGGTCACTCTCCAGAAGGATCCGTTGAAGGTTCCTCGTTAGCCTTGATGAAGAGTACCGAGATTCCGCGAGATCAGCTTCCTTCTCCTGTCTGTAACTTTGCAAATCACATTGAGGAAAATTAACTCCAAACACAGAAAACTGTTTTAGTAAAAAACGATTACATCTTTCCAAGATTACCTCCACCAGTCTTCCCTATGTCCTATGGCCGCGGAGAAATATATAGGCCAATTCTGTTTCATAAATATACTTCAGTTTGTAAGAATTCCGTACGTATGTCTGCAGTCAGTCCTTAATAAACAACCGACCAATCTTAAACAAGTACACACAAAAAGTAACTCACCAAATTTGTTGTTAATTGTTTTACATTATTGTTCAAATAAAGTTTTTCGCCTTTGAGCAACCCGTCTTATCTTTAGTACTTATTCATATATTTTTCTGCGTCATACAAGTAAGCCACATCTACAAGTTTTGGTCGTTTCCCCTTCCTGTACTGTCGTTGAGTGCTTCGATTTCCGGTAAGAGTCTTGATGTATCTGGATGCGAAATATGAAACCAGTGGTATTAACGCAATTGTAGAAGCTATCTGTAGTTTCAAACGCGTCGCTTGTCAAGACGATGTGTTCAAGTGAACGAAGATGATTCTGTTCCCTATTCAGAACCTATTAGCTCACGATTTGGCAAAATTTTCACCATTTTAGGATACGGCGATGTCTTTCCGTCAACGACTATCGGCAAACTTTTGACGTTGGTCTACGGAATGATTGCCATACCAATCTGCAGCCTGTTAATCAGCCGCATTTCTTCGGGTCTTGTGAGGTTCACCAAGGCTATTTACCTTATGACTTTGGAGTCTTCAGGTATTCCAGTCGGACTACGCGAAGCCTACAGTCGCACAGATGCTAGTTTCAACTTTCGGGTAAGTTGCACACAGTGTGACCGTTTTCTGTATCACGTTTTCCAAATAGCTTTAATTTGTTGAATTGTGTTCCTGAATGTGTGTATCTTCTGCAAAAATTTCCTTACTCACCGTACGTAACACAATTTCTACATGCACTTAAGGGCACACATATTTTGAACTCACATAATGAGTTTGCCAATTAAACAACTATAGGTCGAATTTACATGGTGATGCAGTACCTGAATGAGCATCTTGTTGTTGAACAAAGGCTCTTAAAAACATCGCAAACATCTGTGTCATGCACGCAGCCGCTCGTCGTCTGGAAAATTAAAGATATATTTAGATGTCACATATGCGTTGTATTATTGTCTCTCAAGCGGAACACTGACGTGTTTCAGTTGACAGCAAACCTACATGCAACTTCATAGGGGGAGGGCTTCCTAAGTTTGGAAAGGAAGAAGCTCTGGAACTTGAAACCACAAATACCCTTCTGTTATGTTCAAATTCTGCGGCTTACTGCAACATTTGCTAGCATTCGTCAAAGGAACTTCTACCTCGCTCCAATTTGATGAAACACCAGAGGTTTCACAGAAGATCCACACCTCAACTGTCTCCCACCTCCGAACAAGGATACCATTGGATTATTTATCCGATAACTTGTTAGTTCGAGGGTCTACTTTCAAACCGTACATTGTGTTTCTGACTTTTGATCATTGCTTGAGCTAAAATCAGATTGATTATTTCACTTTTGAGTTGGTTGTGCTTTGGTTTTGTGGACATTATTTTGCCGATATTACAAAGACGACCAGGACCGATTTATCTAGAAGCAATCACAAGGACATCGAAAGCTTTCCTGCCGTTGACCGTCTCATTAGTCCTGTTCCTTAGCAATTCTGAGAACCTTTATGAAAACATCCAAGCATCCTCGGATCTGCTTTAGCTATGGAGCTCAGTGGTCAACAATTTTCCCTGAAGAGATGAAGGCTTTTCGATCATTTTTAAAAATACACAGTTGACCAGTTAACCGGAAGTAGCCAGAACTTATAGGTTTGGAATAGAATGCGGTAGCGTTGTGCCAGCCCATTCATCGACTTTTGAAGGAAGAAAGTGTTCACCTTATTCACAAATAATGAAAATTGGGTGAGAAACAGGTAATGGATTAGACGAAAGACTCAACTGAATCTCTCGCTTGTAGAATATCATAAAAAAGAGATTCAGTTGAGTATATCGTGAAAACCAAATTGATTTTCAAATGAGTGTAGTTCTCGAAAACAGTCCAATTTGGGTTCAAGTAGAACATAGGGTTGACGGAAACTCGGAGACTGCGCCTACCTGATGAGCCCCAAGAAGAGCGAAACCTGCCGTGGGCTGTCGAAGAGTTTTTAGCAACCTTGTGAGTAGTTTCCTCTATGAAAATGGTAATGGATTATTTTCACTTCATACTGAGCACCGCCGCATTCTTGAATATTGCTGGAAAAATATGAGATCCAACTTACACCTGGTTTGGAACCCCGGAGGATATGACGCAAAGCTGTTCCCAGTAGCAACCAGATTACAATTTTTACAACAATAATTAATCTCGTGCGTTTTACTTTTTTGCACGAAAACGTAGGTGAAGCAAAAATTGAGGTTACCTGCAACCGACACCACACACTCGATCCATTTTTAAAATTGCGTGAAGTAGTGCGAACGAGTCTTTATATTACACGCACATAGCCTAGAAGAACTTCTACTGGCTTCTGGGCGGTTGGTCAATAACATGGTGTTTAGACGTCCAACGTCCTAAAAAAACATCACAAAAGTAACTGTTGTGTAAATGTTTTAGTTCTACTCCAAAAAAATTCTAAAGTGAGGTTTCCTTATTCTTTTTGCAGTCTCATTGTTCTCATCGAACATTGACTAACTCCAGACATTTTCGGCCAGAAACCTCCCTTAATCATGTGAACGTAGTTCTTTTTGAGCATTTCTCAACAGTTTTACTCTATCGTTATCGAAATTTTCTCGTTATGTGCTCTAGTTTTTGTAAGGTAATATCATATGTCCCAGACTTTCCCTACTAAGTTGTGGTTTAGCTGTCATATTGTTCGTGTGTTGTGATCCAAATTCCACTACATAGGCTTATGAGTTCGTCATTGGGACCATTCAGCATTCGTTTGCACTATGATTTTTAGCAAAAGCGAAACTTACCATTCTACACTTAATAACATATTGTCATTGGTTTCAGGTAAAGCTCAGTCGTCCCATGAGTATCGCTGCCCCAAAGCTTGCATTTGCTGCTTGTAAATAAAAAATTTCACTGTATAAAGTTGGTTTTGAAAGCACTGATCAGGCAAATCATTTTAACTACAGTTCTGTGCTTCAACCCTCGAGTATTCGTCACGAGACTTTTTAATATAAAGATACTCATTCTTTGACTCATTCAAATTCCTGAGAGTTTCTCCAGGTTTTTCGGCAAACCCAGTGTGAGAGAACTTTGTCAACCAAATGTAAATACAAGCCGGTCATCGCTCTGTGGTCTGACTATTCACAAACGATGTAAACGTGCTACTCGTCATCAGTATCAAGACAAGACGTAGCCAAACAACCGACACAAACCATATAGCCCTACCTGGCAGTAATATATCAAGATTCGAAATCACCATACCCCAATCCTGTAAGAGAAGATGACAAAAAGACAAAGAGAAATATGGTTTAAAAGCTCAAGTAAACAAATATAAACACGCTGGCACTCCAACACGACATACGGGCTCATTAACCCATGGGGCTTGACGAGCAAAAGTAAGCAGACTACTAGTTCTCCAAAGAACCAAAAGGCTTTAATATTCGGTCAAGGGAGTACAGTAAATTTTTTGGAACTTTGTGTTATTTAGCAGGCATTTTGCTGTGCTTATAAGATTTTTCAAACGCCACGCACCTTGAAGAAATAAAGCGCTTCAGAATATGAGAGTTGTTTGCTAATGATTTGTTGGACTACGCACCCAGAAGTTGTTCGGTCCCGAAGGGGGGTATTTTGAAGGTATGACACCAAATCCTCACAATCCAAGACTCGGCCTTTTATGTTGTCGATCAATGGTCCAAACAAACTCTTTGCCCCAGCTTGAAAAAACTTAAATTACGTTACATACATCACCAGAACCCTCCTTATGCACTTCAGGCTACACTTGCTGCAGTTCACTAGTTAGCGAACTAACTTGAGGGTTGTCGTACACGAAGATCCAGCTTTCTAGAAGGACCGCCTGATATATAAGAAAGTGGGACTTCGGAAATTCTTCTAAACAACCATTGGCGCTCTGGGTTACTGTAGCTTGTATGAGATCACATATGGAATATACATATATGGAATATATATATCTGGAATATATATGGGACTATTACGTGTAAAAAGACGAAAGGAAACTGAAAGGGCCACAGTGTAGTACAGCCAAGGCTTTTACCGCAATGATCCAGCTACTGTGCAAGCAGAGAGTGAAGGAAGTGAGATGGTCCTCAGAGTAGGACAGATGCCTCGGGAGAGAAGCAATTCATTTATACAAGATGCTCACCCAAGATGACCATTCATGCCAGTCCGTGCACAGGCTTACCAGAGCTACAAATCCTCAAGGTCACATACTGAGATTGGATCATTATTCAATTAGTTTGAACTTTCGTCACTTTGTGTGTAAGACTCGTTGCTGGAACAGACGGTATCTGCTCGCTCAATAGCTTCATTCCAATAGAAACTTGAGGGGCATCATTGTGCACTTCAACATCACTGGGGAAATGTAGTTGAACCTTTATCGGCCTAACCCAGCAGATCATTTATGCCGCTGAAAGTACATTTCGATCAACCATTCACGTGACTCGTTTCCTTTCCATTATTCTCTTTCACATTATCTAGCCAATCCATTTTCATGGCTATCCTGAAGACATATCAAAGTCTATGTTCACTGTTATCCCATAATTTTGAATGAATTTTCTAACGAAGCTTCCAATCTTCCTCCCCTTACATTAGGTGCTACCCTGCCTGCTACTATTTTCGTTCTACCTTGTGTTTGGAGCCGGTGTATATTCCTACGTGACTGGAGGAAAGCCGGTGAAGTGGGGCAAAATGGATGCCATCTACTTTGCCTTTATCACTATCACCACAGTCGGATTCGGTGATCTGGTGCCGGACAGAGACGCATTCTTCGCAGTCCTATCCATAATCTACATGGTAGTTGGTCTAGCGTTAACAGGTATAGTGTTCGGCCGCCTGACTGTTGCTTTCGACTTGTTCTTGTCCGGATGTGGTCAGGCTACGCGAGCGGAACAAGCCACTCCTGCCGAAGCTAGTGGAGCAACGAAAACAGCACCAACGCAACATCATAAGCACGCGTAGAACGATGAGAGAGGAGTGATAAGAAGTCAGTAGTAGAATGATTTCGGATTTACCTCCCGTCTGTTTTGCTTGAATCTAATCGACCTGCCAGAGTAAAAAAACAAACACTGACGATATCGTAGAACAGGTCGTTCTGTGTTCTGCCGATACTGTTTTTTGTTTGCTACAACATTGCCCAAACCAGTTAACTTTCTGCTTCCGAGAGCCTTTAACTGTACTTTTCTCGCCTTCACCCTTACATCAGAATCCTAAAAGACAAATTTCGAAGGTGGCCTGTAACTTTTGTAACTAAATTAAAGAGTCATCTTAACGGCACTATATTCTTTCGTCGTGGTTGGGCTTTCAGTTTCAGTAAATAGTTTTACCCCAAAATTAATTGATTCTCAAGTGCTTGGCAAATAAACATTACTTTTCAGTTTCGTCCATGCGAAGCATTTGGTTGATTTGCAAAAAAAAAACAGCTAGAGATTTTCTATAGAGGAGAATGTCGGTAGCTCAGGTAGCGTAGATGGTCGTTAGCTTGTTCGCTGAGCTGAGCAATTTGGTTGCAAACGTTTCATCACCAATCGAGGTGACATCATCAGTGCGTAGTTGTGCGTAGCGGTGGGTTACTAACCCACTGCCAACCAAATTGCCCAGCTCAGCGAACAAGCCAACTACCAACAGTTAGAGATGAATAGAAGTTTCCAAACATCAAAAAACTGTGATTCTTTTGCAGATCCCTAGGTACTGTGCCAGTTTACTCTGTCTCAAGTACAAGCAGTCGTTTTGTAGTGGGACACAGCCCACCCAAGGTGAATAGGGTCCACTCACGAAAGATGGATTATCAGCGACCACCGTAGAACTTGTTGTTAGATATAGAGTCCACTGTACCATGAAACGGTACCATTGATGATGCCGCAGGATTAGTGACGAGAAGGTTGACAGCCAAACGGTATTCATATACAATTAAAGTGGAGCTTATTCATCCGGGTTCTGGATGACAAACAGAGCACATTTGCAAGTGTAGATCGAATTGGATGAGGATAGTACTGGCGTATGGAGTCGAACATTCTGGTTATCATGACAGAATTGCATTAGGTATAAGTTGAAGACTCCACCAGTAATTTTTTGGTCCGGGAAGGCGCTGAACAACATAGTTATAGATTCCATGGAATGTACGAATAAGCGTAACTCCGTCGAAAAATTACCTCGTGTCTTCAATGGGTAAAAAATCACAACCACTTGTCAGGGTAACTAGCACTATTCTGAATCTTCAATAACTAGAAGGGTTAAATTCTCGCCCCCTTTCGAACTTTTGACCCTTTAACTAGTGTTTTGGCAGTTCTCACTCTAGTTCGACGAATCCCAAACTATCTACTGGAGGACAACTCCTATGAAAACAGAAACCACATGATGGGAACTGGTCCAGTGTTGTGTAATCTTGAACTCCTATTGATATGTCTTAATGGAGAGCTGACACGAGAAGACCGGCTGTGAAATGTCAATACTTCGATTTTGTGTGACAAGCTGTGTAGCAAAAAACAAACGCATTTAAACTGGGGCAAATAGATAACTTGAAGCAGCCAGGTGAGCTGATTGCTCGTTATGAGACAACATGGTGCGATAGTGATTGTTTATTCCGATCGAGTTGGTATTGTGCAGGAAGACTAGAGGCATCTCCTTCCAGTCAAATTTGTGGATCGTGGCTTACACGTGCCTTGCGGTGACGACGGTGGTTTTTGCTTACTTAGACTTGGGAAGAAAATGCATTCCCAGGAAATACCAATCGACTGATTCCCTGACAGTGAAAGTGGACATCGTGGAACTGGTTGGAGAATAACTGCCCTAGGACTTGGTGAAGCACTTTTGAACTGATAACTTTCGACAAAGACATGCGAGAATCAAGGGAGTTACGCAATAACCACAAATACAGGGTGTTAAAAGGTTCCCCTTACATTTAAAATTCGCCACACATCCCGTGGAACAAAAAAGTTCTTCAAGCATTCACAGTGTAGAAATGCGCTGGACACTTGGTAACAGCGATATCATGGTTATCACGTGGTTAGAAAACGGCGAAACATTCGTGAGTTGAAGTCATTTCTGTCGCTGCACCTGTTGGATAGTCACGAGTTTATAGGTGTTCCGTAGTTACACCACTGTTCTTTTCGTAGCACCTTCCTTATAGAAAAACCACCCATAGATGACATTATAACCACAGGCCAACTTTCTTTTAACTTGGCCTTATGACCCATCGTTGTCATTGTTGACGTGGGAGATTCTTTCTGGGTTCGACCTAAAAAAAGGTGGCCCACTTTTCGGACTGTAATTTCACCTCAAACTGACTGGTTGCTCACCACCAGAATTTTGCTCTTGTATAAGTAGACGTTAATTATTCTAACACCGGTGAGCAGTTTTGCATATGTTGCTGAAAAACACTCGTTTTTGACGAAACTACTTCATTACTTTTTATGGTACACGGCCATCACAAACGTAGAGTAGGATGTTCCAAAGGATGCCGCATTGTGGCTAGGTGGATGGGAGATATACACTTCAAACGGAAATATATATGGAAATACAGGTCCCCAATTAGCGCGTATCACATCTAGATATGCGAAAACGCCACCGCCCTGTTTTTTGGTATTATTTTTTGCCTATTCATTTCGTGGCTGTTTATCCAAGAACTACAATTTACCGCGCCACGGTTTACGAATTGTTTCATCCCTATCCATCACTAGTCCCTCCCACATTTTGAGGCAAGTAAATTGCAAATCAACCACAAATAAACTTCCCTGAATGTGACGTGGTCATGCGACCCCGCATACTACCTCAAGAACAACCTCTGAGGGCCACCCCGAATGCCCACAAGTTCATGGTTGCCCATTGGCACTCGACATTAGTTTACGCTGATTTCCGATTTGAAAAAACACAAAACAGTCATGGAATAACCACTTTTGGGTACATTTTGATTTTATAACCACAAAACTGTTACAAGTTGATGAGTACTTTGTAACTAATAACCTGAAGTTACTCATAGTTAGTAGCGAAGTAACCTCCAGCTACCTATGCAATCAAACCTAGTGAGTATTTCAAGGTTGAGCAGTCAACAAACAACCATGACTAGTGCTAATGTGCTATTTTTCAACTCTCATCTGATGCGCGAATCCCTACGGATAAGTTTTCAGAGTTGAAATACCTAATGTATCACTCGCTAGTTTTCGGTTCATATAAATGGCATGATATTTAAAAGCATTTGAAAAACCGACTGAGAAAGCAAGAGTCATGCTTTCAAAATAACTATATATGGAAATTTGAGCCTGAAGGGTCAAATTAACTGTCTTCTTCCGCATTTTTGACGAAAAGGTTCTTCTTGGGCACAGCTTTCAATACCCACAAGTTCACCATTCACACTGAATGCCCACGCGGGAGTGAAAATGGTCGTGATTTTGGAACTTCGCAACTATGCGGAGTCTAACCCATTACCGTAATAAGAAGTTCTTAAGAACGTTAGAGGAAAATATCAGTGGTTGCTTGACTACTTTAACCGTGTTACCGAAATCCCAAAATAACGAATGGCGCCGTTTTCGAGCCTCATTGTCAAATAGATATACATCAGACAGTTAAAATGGCAACAAGTATTGTGCGGTTCAGCTAAGAGTGATCAGTATGTTAGAAGAATGGCCTAGAACAATGTTTCTACGTTGAAATGCCTTCTAATCGACTGATTTACATCTGACTTAAAATCTCTAGCAGGCTGAATCGAAGGAACATCGTTTGATCAAGTTGAGCTGAGAGCCTCCACGAATTCGCTTTGACAGAACATGACACCTCACCATCGTACTGCGACTGATTCAGCGGTGGCCAAATGACGTCGGTAGAACGATAACGGTACCACACCGTTAACCATGTCACTATTGTCAATATTATTTGTGGCAAACAGATTTCCGATCGCGTTACCGAAGAAGATAGAGCTGCCTAATGGTGGCCCATAAAGCATTGACTTGAGAGCCCCAAGTGTGGCTCCGGCTAGGTAAAGCTTTGCACTCCGTCAGGTGCTAAAACGGTACTTTAAGCATAAACGACCCACAATTTTAGATTTTTAAGGCACATTCTACACAACTGACTAGCCTGTTCTCTTTAGCGCACTTGCTCAGCAAAAAATGCCCCGGAAATTTGTTAATGCAATAAGTTCTTTGTGTTCTCAGCCTTTCGGGTGTTTGAGATTAGATGGAGCTTTCTAAAAGCTTCCGTGCTCAAAATGGTACCCGTGAGGGCTACCTACTCTTCCCATTTCCATTTAATTTAGTGACGGACAAGGTAATGAGAAGAACAGTGGAAGCTCTGTAAAAACTCTGTTTTTCAAACAGCTGCTAACAAAAACCACGTCCACCTGGATTATGCAGACGACGTCGTACTCCTGTTTGAGGGACGGAAGAAGGCACAGTTGTTTCGGCATGCTCTTGGAACTCACACTATGTAATATCATCCTTCTGGACCTACAGTCACCGAATATATCACTTGTAAACCAAATAGAGACGTTTGAAGTTGTACGACGTTTTACGTATTCTGGAAGACGTATTAGGTCCAATTGTAGTGTGACAGATGAGATGAAGCCACACATTTGTAAGGTTCAGGTTGTAACTCTGAACCCCAAAGGACGTGTGTGACAAGCCACGGTACGGGCTGTTCTGTTGTAAAGCTGTTAGATGTGGCCACTTTGAGCAGCAGAACTTAGACGTATATATCTGTAATGCACTACTCATAAGGTTGCTGAAAATCCATCGACAGCCCACGACCGGTTTCGCCCTTTTTGGGGCTCATCAGGTGGGCGCAGCCCCGGGTTTCCGTGAGCCCTATGTTCTACTTGAAACCAAATTGCATGAAATAAGCGAATATACACTCATTTGCAAACTAGGTTTTTCAAAAGACTTCGCTGGAACCCAGTTAAATTTCTCGTTTGTGATGCTTCCAGATGAGTGTATATTCACTGAGAACTTAAAAGTCCTTAGTTTTTCTAAAACTGTTGTCTCAGAACCACAGCTCGTGTAGACTGGTGTTGGTGGATCCGCAGCGATGCAGTTAGAAGATTATTGCTCGGTTGTGCAACGAGCAGTTCAGTCGAAGAGTGCGTCCAGCACCAAGTGATGCAATACCTAGACAACGTATCGAGCAAACAGAACGAGGGTTATATTTCCCGTGCACAAATCCGAGTGGCGGATGCAAAGTGGTAGTCATCCCTTAACCTGGCAGAGGGTTATGGGGGATATTAGGATAATTCTGGGTGCTGTTGGTGCGACTCACCTTCTAGGATGTGGTTCGGGGGGGGGGAGGGTACTCACTGCACCTACTTAGAGAGCTGAAAGATAAACCTGGTAATCGATGTAAGTGGAGTTTTATCATCGATTTCTATTCGGAATGCCTAAATGAGTGCTTTGAGGTGTAGGCTCTTCGAAATGGCTTTGTTAGGTTAGCACCAAGTCCCCTCTCAGTCCAATTTTATCCATTTTTTCCACAATAAGGCTTTCAAATAAATTGTTTGTATGGTGGTGGAGTATTGAGGTTGAATACTGATGTTATGCTGTCGATAATGATCGAAGTTAGAGAGGTTTTTCAGCAAGGAGTTTCGCGTTCACATTCCATTCCGCCTTGTTGTGCGCTTGGCTTGCCCTGTGCATAACAAGGAGGAAGAGAATATAAGACCATATTATGGGTGTGGACAGAGAACTTGTGTTTGAGGTGTTAGTGGAGCAAATGGATCGCACTGGACCCAGAAAGCTTAGTTCTAACTGCAGAGACCTAATGAAGGAACGGGACTCTGTTCTGTGAGTGCGTCTTTGGAAAAGTCACCTTTATTTGGTGCAAGTCAGTAGAGTGGCTTACCCACAAAGATTTCGACAGACGAACCAAAGGGTTGTTGGAACACATTCTCCACCATCGCTTGGTCTGCTTATGTATGATTTAAAGCTCGTTTTGCGTGTTGTACCGTCTGAGTAGGACTTCTGTACACAGACATCTGAACTGAATCTGCGGGTGGTCTAATCAGTTTAACGCTCTGCAAAATTAATCTAGCGGAATGGGCTCTGTTAAAGTTGTTTAGTGGACCGTAAACTCTGGGATTCTCAGAGACCAACGTAAATTATGACACACGCATTCTACAAACCAGGTTTGCCTAGTCATTCCACTCAATTTTGACTGTTTTTAATGCACCTGACGTGCTCATGATATTTGTAGAGATGGTGAACTGAGAAATCCATGTTCCACAGGACCAAATAGGTGAAAGCTCTTTTCTTAGAGCGCCTCCAGGATTTGATGAAAAGCACGTATGAAGGCCTTGGGCTACACTGGGAACTGTCAGATTTCAAAAAAAATTACCTGTGATACAATTCTGCCGGATAGTTATCACGCACATTAAAGGGTTTAATCACTGTCAGGTTGCCCAAACCTGAATAGAAACAATAGGAAAGCCAGGGTTGAGTTTGAACTACGGAGGTTCCTGTCAGTGGTTCCGCGTCCTAACCATGTAACTTGTGAAACACAAGGCAATATTTACAACAGTGTTTCAGCTCAACAGTAAAACAGGGAAATGAATTACCAAAGGAAGGGAAAACTAGAAGCAAGCATACAGGCGACAGGATAACTACAAGTACAACATTGAAGTTAGGTGCCATGTGCATACACGTACGACATTAAAATGGATAAAGAAATAGACCAAGTGAAAGGTATTCCAAATTTGTGAGCCTTCTAAAACTGGGAGACAACTGGGCTCCTTCATACCCTCCCACCTAGAGGGCTGGCGAAAGAAGAGTTTGATAAAACTGTGCAGTCGCGTTCTTGCGGAGTATGTGGTATAACAAATTGGGAATGTGATCGTCACGTACATTAGCATTAAGATGTATTTAAAAGCGGAGACAAAAAAGTCAATAGTAATAATGGAGCCATCGTTGCCTTGGGATTAGTGAACGGATCACTTGCTTGTTCCCGTGTTATCATAACTGAGGGGTTGATTTTGCACTCGGCACTTACCACATTGGTCGTGGAGTGGCCCAGTGGGCTGCTTAGCTGGATAACTGGCTAATCAGAGGATCAAAATCTTTACGGTCAATTACTTGCTACTACGTAGTTGAAGCAGGGGCCGCCACTTTTTCGATCACAGAACACGATAAATCTACGTACACGAACACCGCAGGACACTGTGTGACGGTACCCCGCCGGCCAGACGTAACGGTGCCCAGTTTTCAGAAGAATGGCGAGTTGACTGAGGCAGTATCCACCGCTCCCGAATGAACAAGACTACATAACCGTATTGGGATTGGAGAGACCAAAACTGATGAGCCAACCGATCACCATCCCAGAGAGCCTAAGTGTGAGTATTTCAGTGGTTTAATTGGGACTTCCAAGCAGACAAACATTGAAGACAAAACTAGGGAAAAGAAACAATTCTGGGACGGTACAGAGAACCATGTTAATCTCAAGACATTCTCTAACTGGTTGTGTGACTGGTGCCCAAGAAGCTGGGTATATTGCGTGCTAAAAGAAGACTATATTCAGTACGTATAACGGTGAGAGATATTAGGCCAACCACCCTGAATACGATACCAGGCGTGGTATGTGCTAGGCGGGAGCTGGCTGTGTTGACAGCGGTCATGTAATAAAGTGGACCGAGTGTTGGGAGAGCAACGTGGTTATCGAGTACTGTTAAACATTTTTACAAAGTGGGGGACGCTGCAAATTAGTGAATTTCGACGTTTCCTCACGTTGAGCTTCGGCTGTATTGATTTGCCCTCCTTCTAGAAGAACCTATTCGGGCAACCGATCAAATTATGCGATACATACACGTAGGGTCTTAACTCACGACCGAAAGTCATTAGCGAGTTTAACGATTTGGAATAAAGATGGGCGTCACTAGCTTGCGCCAGCTGTCACCCAAGCTGTGGATGCGTTTAGTCAAACTGCTGGAGACGGTCAGGGGATAAATTGGTGCCTAGACCTGGTAACGTACCGCTTGCACCAGGGGTGACTGACCGGAACACCCAATGTGCACAGACCCAATTAGGAGTCCAGGATTTGCGTATTTCAGGCCAACATGCATAGTGGGGACGCGTTATTTACCCGTTCCATTCAAAACGTCTTTTGAAACTTTTTTCTGCGGGCCACTGTCGGAACGTTTTGGTTCAGATGGATTAACCATGGCACAAGTAAAATGCAAGGACATTTGTTCCACGATGAAATCAGCCAAGTCAGTTGACTATTTCAAAGATGTACCTGCAGTACAGCTTAGTTGTACACTAAAACAGAACAGTATTCGTATCTGTTCCGCATCTTCGTTTACGACTTCTTGCATCATGTGGGTAGTGCAGGTAGTGTCCAAGTAGTGTAGGAAGTGATCTTAGGATTTTTAGAGGTTTCAGCCTTGAGATTTTTGCTTCTCATATGAAGACTGCCGGATAGGCGTCTTGGTATGCTGCGAAAGTTCCATGGAGCGTTTCGCAGCTCACAATGCATTCGGTACATGTACCGTCTATTTCGGTCTTTCCGTTTCGTGATGGCAAACCAATAGCCTGGCGAAATACCACCACGTCCTGCTCGCACTATTCCCACACGATCTTGACGATTCAAACCTCCTGGACCCCTTAATAAGAACCCATCGTATGAAAGGCTTCGCCATTTTAGTGCTTCTACCCTGTCGAAGGTTACGGCAGAATAAGGGTGCTAAACTAGGATATCGACTCCCTCCTCAGTTGCTAAATCAATTGAGAAGAGCCGACAACAGAAAACCCCCTAATGAACTCAAAATGCGTGAATTTTGGCCGCAAAAATTGCAGATAGCGATGCAAGTTAATCCGTGAGCGCAAGCAGTCAATGCATTGGATCAGACTGATGAGAACACAGATCAGATAACCTTGCAAACGCCAACTTGTAAAACTGAACAAAGTTTTAGAAGTATCTGTGCTTCCCTCACAACTATACGTGCTCAATAAAAACTGAGTATCATACAAGCAGCAAATATCGCCCCACAGCACTTTCCATCACATCGTCGTTATTGACAGTCGCCTACCACCTCTTCGGGAGTTTGCGTTGATCATCAGTCATCCCAAGCTTCGTCCCAGAGGTATCACTCCCCCTTCTTCACCAAGAGGCAAATAAACGGATAGGCTAACACTCAACAACAACTAGCGTGACTGGCTGTTGAATTCTCCTTTTCGTCTCTGATTAAACTAGACGAGCGGGCCCTCTTATCGATGCTAAAACGGAGGTAAGCGTTTTTCCAGCATATGCACACATTTACACGCCACACATGCGCCCCGGAAAGAACTGCGGCGACCTCCCAAGGCACTCGGCGATTGCCCTGTAAACACTATTGTGATTAGATTGACTGCTTTACCGCATGTTGTCCTGAGCCAAAGAGTACTGGGATATGAATTAACAGCAGGTCGTTAACCGGTATAGGTGTCGTACAACAATGACACTGTGAGCAAGCACTCATAACCCTCTCACTGATGACAGCACCCAAGTCATCTCCAGTCATAGAGCCTAAGTGGAGCTTGTGTTGTCGTTAGTAAGAATACTGCTTGGAATTATTCACAGAAGATACCAGACGGACTATCTGACCTTGTGTAAGATCACATCTGGAAACAGAAGAATAATTGAGGTGAAGGACTCACCCCACATACAAAGCGGCTAGTACGCTGATTGGCTAGTACGCACCGCGGAGAATCAGGCAACTCGCGCTATACTTCTCCAGTTGTGTTTTGCATTTTTTTAACGGCGGCCGAGAAAGTACTTAAGAAGAATATAAGGCCTTCCCACAGATTTTATAAGATTACTCAGTTGGTCATTCCATGCTGACAAGTTGTTGATGGTTAGTGGTCACGATTCTGTGCACTCAAGATTTGATTTAAATGGGTCAGTTTAACAGGAGATCAAACCGTAATCAACTATGTGGGTGCCGGTTGCAAGAAGACCATGTCCTCAACAGAAATTAATAGATTATTTAAATGACTTGGTTCTTTTCTCCTATTCTAATTGTGTACAACGTGATCCCTCGTTTTATTGTTTCATCCGTACACTCTTCCTTGCTATGACTCGGAGATAAACCGCTCGTTGACCAATTTTATCACACGTCTAGCTTAAATCAAGCACGTGGGATTCCGCATCTTGTGGCTAGCTTTTTTGAATCGGTGTGAACTTTGGGATCTCGTTTGGAATTAGCAGTTCCTAAACCGGTGCACAGAAGCCGCTGTAGTCCCACAATTCGAGGTTTTTGCAATTTTATTATTTTATTATTGTACTCATAGTATCACGCTCGCTGATAAACTGATTGCTGGAAACAACCAGTAATATGAAACTCGACATCTCATCCGAAATTGTTTCACAGGTTTTAGTCCTGGAAAACAAATGTTATGCATTCCGTCTTCCCTGACCGCTTTCTTCTAACGCATATGCCTTCCACAAGCTGTTTGATGTGGCCCTAGTCAAACAGTCTGCTATCAGTGCGCTTTATACAGTCTGAACACGGATTTGAGAGGATTATAGATTGATGCAGTTGGGTAATATGCAGGAGAGTTTCGTTGTCCGCAGGTGAAAATGCTCAGCGTGGCTTATCTGAAAGTTACAGAGTTGGTGTTATTTTGGTGTGACGTATTAGTGTGATGCAATGCGTTGGCACTTCATTGCTTTTAAAAATGAAACGGTGTGGAGTCCCAGTGAAAGTCGTCAGTAAAACTCATAAGCGACGCGCATAATGCGGTTGTACTCTTATCCGATGATCAAGGAGACAAGGTTCCGTATCTTCATATTTTCGACAAAAATTCTTGATCCATTCACAAGCAAGGTCTGAAGTTTGTGACCATTCTGTAAGTTTAAAAACTATTGAGATCTCCTCTCCACTCAGCCACACCAGTGACTTGTCGCAGTTATATTTTTTGCAGTGGTAGATTATCCGATATATTTTCCACTACTACTGGTCTTCCCGCCTCAGACGAGCTTACCCTAGGAAAAGTCCAGGAGTGAAAAAGGGACCCCAACTTAATAGATCAACCGGAATATGTTTATCGTAAAGTAACTTTTGGGAAAGGAAAATTTAAAAAAAGTCTCCTCCAAATAACACCTCCAAGTGAATATAACCATAAACGGAGCTATATTATCTGGTGTGTAACTTGAAAACCGCGAAAGCTTATTGTGACCTGAACTGAAAAATAGGTAAATCAAAAGTCCATTAAACCCTCAAATTCAAATTGTAGGCACTTTTCAAGTGGATTGCATAGTTATTGGCCACTGATAATAGTGAAGTTAATGGAATGATAACTAGGCTACACTAAAATGACCAGACGTTGTGTAGCCAAAATCCAACAAAGGATACTACCATGCTTAGGGTTTCCGGCAAACCGTTTTAATGCAGCGACAAACGGAAGATCTGTATGGACATACTTTATATTGAATCATGAGTGGTAGGTACTCAAAATACGGAAGAGCCAAACAAATCGGTAGGCCTCATTTCCGCATGGTCTCCGATGCCAAAATCACGTGTATAATGAAGATAACGGTGTCTTCTAAGGTTACAAACGTGATAATAAGCTCTTCGCCGGAAGGATCGGCAACACGCGTAAACTGAATAGTATCACCGGTTTACTGTGCTCAATCTTCGAATTTCGCTTTCTGACTTGTTGTGGACATGGATCGGCCGCACGGATTCTTCCAAAATCTGTACCTTGGGTGATTGCGTACTCATAAACCTATAGCATATCGGTTTCATACCATCTTAACCAGTGCACCGTGTTTAAAGCTGCGGGTGATTTGAACTCTCGTTCGACTGTCACGGTATTTGATTTCAGCCCACCTGACTACAAACGCAAAAAAAACTACGGAATATTCGGTTTTCAAGCTGGCCGTAAGCCAGCAGGTCCCTTCATTAATGGCTGGATATATATCGAATTTGGTATAAAATGGTATAAACTGGCACTTTTGACAGGCTTCACGACATACATCGGTATAGGAGAGTCACTCATATTAGTAAGAAACCGAATTGTCCACTTGGCCCCAATCTTTTGGGTGGTGTTCTTATGCCAAGGATTTTTTATTAGGTTCTAGGTTATAGCAATAGCAAACTGCACAAACTACACAAGAGAAATAGGACATACTCGTTCTCTTGTAGTCCTGTGTGCCTAATGGCTGGGCCGTTCTGTTTACAGACAGCACAACGACCACTGTTCCGGCATAAGAGGCAGTTATGACGCTTAACGATAATATGCTACTACTAAGAATACCGACGAGGAATCTTTGTACGGGGCAGACAACAAAAAATGCTTCTAGGTGGGTCGTTCAATCATGCCCAGAACGCACAGTTTTGCAGGGAAGCAACATGAATTGAGCAAATATAAAAATCTGATAAACTTATAAAGAAAGGCTTCAACGACAAAGGTGGCTGTATTCGGAAGTACCTGAAACTTACAGAAGACCACCTTCCAAAGTATATAATCTGGCCCACAAGGTAGGTCCTATTAAGCGACATAAACAGATTTGATGCAACCACAAGCCATTCCTCAATAAAGCCACATTGCACTGTGACAACTAGGCCCAGGTTGTTGGACGACATGTAATTTGACTTGATCCACAATGCTCACCCTTTCTCAATCGCTCCTTTTGAGTATAGCGGAATGACTTGGACCCAAACCATTCCTTAAGTCTTCTGGCGTATTTTTCTGCTGGCGGGTCTGGTGATAATGAGGTCAAGAATTTTGGGTGTAAACACGTCTCTACAATCCAGAAGAGTCTGTTTTACAGCCGGTGAGAGGTGAGGAAAAGCATTCTAATTCCAAAGAAATACTAGAAAATTACGATACGTGAATGTGACAGCTGGCCTTCTGGTAGTAGCAGCTTATGAAGATACACTGATGAATAACGATGATTCTGGCATTGTGATTCAAAGGGGTTTGGTCAATGGTTTGGAACAAGCTTTCAGTCCGAATATTAGGACGAGGACTGTGCAGCCGTATATGGATCTGACAGACGGTCTCCTGGATGTCAGGATCCGGGGGCAAGCTGTGCGTGAATCGTAAATGATATTCCTAGGCAAATCGTTTGGGTTACAGATTTGAGACACCCAAGTTACTGGTTGCTGATGACTGGACCACCAACCCTCTCTCCAGCTGCTTTAGGGTTTAGACCAATTATAGTACTGTGTGTGAAATCCACTTAGTTATTTGCAATCTAAAGCAAGACTTATCCGGCTAGGGCCAATAACCAGACGACAAGTCTGAAGGAGCATTGGTTATTTTAAGATGAAAAGATCGAATAAATACCGATCCACAACTGGCTAATATGCAAAAACACGGGCAACGGAACTCAATTTTTAGGGCGAAAGAAAGTGGCGAACTGTGACAGCTTACAATGCATTCCAACTATGTAGTTCGTGTTTTGGGGAGGGAAGGATTCGTGTTAGCTCGGTATGCTCAGTGGCAAGGAAAATGTCAATAGGCTGCCTAAGAATAGGTGACACAAGTAAGTATCTCCAGCAGTTGGGCAGAAAATTTCTTCATTGCAAAAAAACAACTTCAGAGAAAGAGAAAACCGACTGAAGCTGTAGCTAAAAGATCACTCCTTAGAGAGCATTAACTTCAAGTTATGTGAAGATTGCTGTTCAACGCTTAGCTGAGTGAGCAGCGGCATGTATCAAACGCTCCCTTCAGCAAGCAACCAAGGGATTTTAAGCAAATCAAGCCTAAGGACAAGACTGAAAGAGTAGGGAGAAGCACGCCCAGAGGAGATGGGCCGGTGAAAACGGCTAAAACGGAAGCAGTTGGTAGGTGGGTGCATTCTAACGCTACAGGTAGGCGGGAATTTTTGGTGGAAATCCATACAACATCTAAAATCCTTTTCAGGTCCAGGGTCGTCATTTCATGTTTAAGATTGGTGGATCAGTTTCTTACTCCAATGTTCGATTCGTCGGAACAACAGGCAAAGTGGGAAGCAAAATGCTAATATTTTGAGACCAGCCGTAAGGTCAGCACCCGTTTCACAAAGCAGACTAGGTTGTACATTGTCCATAACTGCTTGCAAAGTAGGTGTGGACATTGACGAGGATGCTGTAAAGTGGTAACAGATAAACTCAAGGTGGACAATGAAGAAACTTCATCAGGAGAGCGTGAGGCTCAGACCCAGTGAATGTTACGGGGGATTGGATGTTTTGATAACTATTCATTCTGTATGGTTTATTGTGTTTATAAGTAGGTCAGGTTTTCGCGCAACGTTTCAGGTATAGGTCACTATGTTTTAAGCGAGTTGGGTGGCATTGCAGGATTTCGAAAACAAATCGGGCTCTGAAAACCCTCCAGATAAAGGCACGATAGAGTGTTTCTGAGAGATTTGGTGATCAAGAAACTGTCATTGGATAGTGTAGGGCAGTTTGACGTTGATAACACCTCGTGATCAGTCAAAGAGTAGGCAGAGTTGGAACAATCCTTGGTGAGTCTGTTCGTTTTGACCCTCCTAATTATTGTATACTCAGCCTAGCTATTTGATTTTTATTTCTTTGCAACACACTCCTGGTACAGTAGCTTTTTGGGTAACCAGACCAATAAATCAACAGCTGCCCAGTAAAGAATGGTGAAAAATGCTACACGGCAAATACGTCAGTTATAAAAAGGCAAAGTGAATAGATTTCCTTGTGAAACAGTAATATACTGGAAAAGGTTAAAACTATAAGTCATTCGTTAGGACTGATCAGGGTCGATTTAAAAAGAAAGTGACAACCAAATACTAAAATGTAAGGTTTCGCCCACGCAATATAGAGAATAAACCCAAATTGGAGCGGTCAAATTTTACTTAGTTTGAAAAGACCAGTTCCTACATCACAAACTTCGTACGACGTGGTGAGCACCTTCTGCTGAATACACTTGAGGCCAATTTATTGGCTCTCCTTCAAAAGCTTGGTCTATTTTTGACTTCGGCAACTACTTTTCCGTCGTAGAACTGGTGGTGCGTTATCTACCTTACCTGACCACCCGAGATCAGCTAAACTGCTGTGTACGTTCCACCCAAAAACGAAAATTGAGAACACCGGGACGGATATCAGGTCACACTTACTCTAACGACTTTAATCACCGTCGGCTTTCCTGGGTTGGTGGTGGGTACGACTCAGTCGCGATCGCTGCTGCTTCTTCCATTTTCGGGCTTTCTTCAACCAATACTGCTCTTGAGACTGGGATTTGGGAGCCTTACGATACGTCCTGCGGCTATTACGGCGAAATAGTGCTTGTTGCTTTGACTGAAGTCATGTATACCCACGAGATTTGGCTTTGTTTTTGGACGTGACACCCGGGTAACGACTAATTGGACTAAGTGGAGTTTTTCACTTTTGAAGTTATTGGGTGGCTTCTGCCTAGACTTCTTTGACAATTCAGGGAATTTTGCAGCGGCTAGACCACCTGGAAATGAGCTGCACCACCTGCATAAACTAGAGCAGCATCTGACTTCGTAGGCTTGTTATAGAAAGAACGACAGTCTGGGACGCAGAACAACGCTCCATATCTAATCGCTTTGTGATCAGTTTATGCTAGACTGGTTGCAATTTGCACAGGACCAAATGATGGGATGTTTACGGTTGTGATAAGAGCTTGCACTTGCGAGAATTAGATAAAATCAGCGCACAATGGCAGGCTTAAGCACTCTCGTCACAAAGTACCATCTATGCGAAAATAAAGTAATACACAAAGCTGTTGAATCCAGTTCTTTCACTTCTTTTTAAGTGTCCGCAAAACTTTGTTTTACCATGCTTTCTTGTGTTCGGCTGAATTTAGTCCAGTGCTTGGGCATCCATTTCACTTTGTTTTTGTGTAAGAAGAACTTTTCAAATTCATAGTAATCCACGAGTTATATGGGCGAAGTTAGTCCAATGCTCAACTTTGCGCCCCATTTGGCGACCAAGACAAAAGTGATATTTCGAGGAGGGATATTTCTGAAAAAAGGAAACGTGTGCTTCAAAAATACTAGAAACTTCTGAAATCAAGAAAGTTCGCGAGCCTCCGACGTTGCTACCAGGTGCTACAACCCTTTTGTTTAGCTTATAGTTAATTTTTGGGATTTGCTTCAATTTTTCCAAACCATGCACTGGTTTATTTCTGGATAACAAGAATAAGAATGTGCGATGACCAATCGAATTAAGGACCTTTTGTTGTCAGGATGACCCAGGGGAAAAGTAATTCTTCTGCACTTTTGGTTTGGCCAGGCGGCAATCATTCACGTATCAGCTCGCTGGACACGCTCAATGAGGGTTATGTCCTTCGTGCGTCCTGAGTAGAAAACTTGGTTGGCATAATCAGCAAGATGTCCGGCTTAGGACCAGAAAAGTATTTGAAGGACATGTGAGTGATACGGAGGAATACGGGAGTAATGCGCCGAATCATCCACAGAACGGCGAATACCTTTTGGGCCAATTTCTCATGGCGCATTGAGAAGGGCGTGTTTGAAGAGATATGGATGCCCAAATCCTTTTTGGCACCTGTCCTCGGGATGGCTGTTGGTTCATTCTCACCCTGCACGACAAAGGCGTTTGTTGAGTCTCCTCTGAATGACATGTAGACGCCCTTTTAATCATTCAGAGGAAGGTGCCAGTCCAACCGCTGCTTTGCAGCGTCTTAATCCATTTGGAGGGCACCGGCATTGGAGCTCCGCGATTTCATGTTATCCGCAAAAAGTAGACATGAACTTACAAGAACATCCGGAAGTTCATTGGCGTTTATTAAAAATAGCAATGGTCCCACAACGGAGCCTTGAGGGACTTCGATAGAAACCGGCGCTGGAGAAGAACAGGTCAAGCCCATTTCCACTCGGTCCAATGGGAACGCCCTGATCCAGTACAGGGTTTTTCCTTGTATCTCGTAACACTCAAGTTTGTGGAGCAGTGGCACGTGTGGGACTCGATCGAATGCTTTCGGGAAGTTGAAAAAATATGGCATCCGATATGAGTCCCTGGTTTGGGGCTTGGGCTAAGCTCTACATAAATACCAACATGTTCATCACGCAATAACGGTTCGGGAGAAATCCGTGTTGAACTGGAGATATCAATTTGTCGGAAGCAAGGTTCAACCTGAAACTAAGTAGACCCACTTGTGCCACTGTTTTAGGGAGCCAGGTGTAAAGGATAGAATGAATGGGGATAGTGCTAATGCACAGGGTCAAACAAACGCCGTATATGGAATTGAACTTGTAGAAGAGGGAAACCGAATTTACGACAGAATACCAGGTCGATTAAATCCGAATGAAAGCCCCATCTGTTTAGAATGGACTCGTCCCAGAAGCGGTTGGGACCAGGCAAAAAACTTGCTCGTAGTTGCAATTACAGGATCGAGCGAGCAAGCGGTTGCTGTAAGGGTTTTGAAGGGATGGTGAAAGGGTACCTGAAGGAGAGATGCTTAAGGGTTTGTATGAGGAATCGTCCGTCCTCTGAAGGACTCAAGGGCCAACGGTAGATCACACTAAAAAGAAAAGAATTGCACCCGCGCAGCGGAACTTCAATTCACCGTGCATAGCAAGGTTCAGCAGTGGTATCAGAGGGACAATCGGGATGGGCTGGGCCACATGTAAGTATAAAGCAACCCAACAAGTCCTCCCTCTTTTCGGGTCAGCTCGAAAAATAATGGTCATCTGTCGAGATATCCGCGCAAGAGACATCTGCTGTGAGCCGTGTTGCTGTGAATGCAGTCATTGATAGCTGTTTGGGGCATACTGATTGTTCGGTATCGCAAAGCCTGTTGAAGAGGCTGAGGCAGTTTGTGGACAGGCACTTCAACACTGTCTCTGCTATCTTCGAAGGTAGGAAGCCGAGAGGTGTGCAACCGGAGAGGTTACAGAGTTAGTAGCTGTTAGCCGAGTTTAGGTCCCAGGCCTTGTAGGAGCCTCTGCGGCATACTTTTCCGCTTCCTATCTTGATGGTTCTGAGAGCTGCTTCTTATTTGAAGGCTTTTTAGCCCCGTGGGAGCCCGGTTCGCGCAGATCTTTTACCCTCTGAGGACGGATTTCCTCTCCCATGGGCAAAAATTTCCAACGCTGCTACTTGTAACTCGTTGAAAACGGCCTTTTAGCGACTAAAGTTGCTGTTTTTCAAGGATTCGGGGTAAACATGCGCCTGTTTGGTCCTTGGCATTTTGCACGGTCTGACCAATAAGGAGTCTGTCCGAGGCTCTTAAAGTTGGAAGGCAGCACCTAGAGGTATCACTTTTGGTGGCGCTTCCGTTAATCTCGTTTTCGCAGAGGACTATGCCTTGTAGCTTGTCTGCAGTTTTCTAATTTGGTGAATCTTATATTTTCTGTTTGACTGCATTCGCCTTTCTTTAGTGTTTTGTGGGCTCCCGAGTCGTTTACGACCAGCATGGCCAATTATATGTACAAAGGATTTTCTGGTTTGATGTTACTGATTTTGTGGATTTGGCTGTGGGGGATCTTGGGAGCATTCCCCGATGTCGCAATCAGCGCCCATGGTTGATTTTTTGGTAGGCTTCATCTCTTGTTTCCGCACGTCTGACCCAGTCCAGCCCAGAAGTTGTAAATTGGGTGTGGAGCTTACTGCTGCACCTTTATCTTCTATTTCGGAAATAAGCAATGATTGCTTGCCGTACTTCGGCGCTGCGTCCACGTGAGGCTTAACTTCTCCCGAGCATCACTGTCGTTGCTAGTCGAGGGATCTGCCATGGCTGGGTAAAATACAATCCGGCGTCGCGGCCGGTTGCGTCGGCTTGCTTTTAGCACAGGCGGCCACAGCTACCATCGCTTTGGCCATAAGGTTGGGGTCATCTGAACTGAGACCAAGAGGAAGCCTGTTTTGCGCATCTCCCCAATGGCTTCTGCGGCCCAGATTTTGGGCCATTAGGGGGCAATCCTCGTATATAAGCCTGATCGCTGGATGGGCGTTTCGAATGCTAATATTTTGTTCCAAGTTACTCTGCACGGTGTATGGAAGGGAAGGTTGACTGGCTGGGTAACAATCCGGCGTCGCGGCCGGTTGCGTCGGCTTGCTTTTAGCACAGGCGGCCACAGCTACCATCGCTTTGGCCATAAGGTTGGGGTCATCTGAACTGAGACCAAGAGGAAGCCTGTTTTGCGCATCTCCCCAATGGCTTCTGCGGCCCAGATTTTGGGCCATTAGGGGGCAATCCTCGTATATAAGCCTGATCGCTGGATGGGCGTTTCGAATGCTAATATTTTGTTCCAAGTTACTCTGCACGGTGTATGGAAGGGAAGGTTGACTAGAATCATGAGTGCTAATTTGCATCCCTTCTGGCATACTCAATCCGCATGAAGCGATTCGTGTTTAGGCTTTGTGAGGACACTAAAAAGGAGCGACTCTGCCTTCTTCGTTGGCGTGATTTTTTCTGAAGAATAACCCTCAGATGTTCAACCTGTTCTCCCTCATGTGCCCGTCCACTAGAAACACCATGGCGGTCTTTAATAACTCATCAGAGAGCTGGGTGACATTCTTAGCGACCAGCGGACTCGGGATGGAGAGTGCAAGGTACTCGCTCAACGAAGAAAGTTCATTATAAACTTCACTCCAGGCGGCTGTGTTCTTCATATTTGTGTCCTAAGGAGATATAGTAAGAAGAGCCAGTTTTGCGTCGGGTATCAAAATTAAAGCGAAACACTCACAGCTGATTTTTGATTCGGAATTGCGGGCTTGACTTCGGTGTTGAAGGCTCTCTTTTGACTCACAGAATGCACTGTACCCTCAAATAAATAATCAGTCACAAAACAAAAGTTATGCGAGGCGGTGCGAATGAGCCGGAGCCCAAAAACGGATTTTTAAACCGTCTGACTGGTTTGGGTGTTCCCAAATTTTCAGTCTGCTCCCTGTCCCACATTGTCTCACCTCTCCCAAATTCCTAAACTTGCTTCTGCGTCACATTTTTCCCGGTGATCCATATTTTAGTGTTTCATATTTTAATGTATGCATCAACACCATTATTGTGTCCCTGACCAAACACTGCGGCCCGTGATGTCACGTGAAATTGTGGGACCGTTTTGAGTGCCTGAAATCAAAAGAGCACTGTTGTTTTCTGTTTGTTGCTGTTAGTGTTGGACCCGCCCAAGTTGAGTTATTTAACTAGAAATGCCATTAACTACAGATGAGAGTCTGATCTTTTGTCTGTCAAAAACAAATAGTATACCTTCGATACTCTGAAGATACTCTGCGATGTCCATGACCTACATAGCCGTGCATAACTGCGTGTGCCTTCGTCAGAATAGAGGCTACACTGCACCAAACAACACCCCATCAACCAGACGAAAAAACCCTACCTGTTGCTCCCAGCAGAAGACACAATATATTTATATGTGCAATGAGGCTCGAAACACCACTGCTTGTATGCGAGGGCAGCGTCGAAAGTCTTCTTCGCCTTGCATTATAGATTTAAGTCCACTGTCCAATGTCTCAGGTGGTATAATAGCATATATTGGCAATCTAGGCTTGACTTTGTTGACAAGACCACGGAGTGCAGATCCATCCTCAACCCTTCTCGCTTAACCACTTGTCGTTGCCATCCTAAATGTGACAAACGTTCAGTTTTTTCCCTATTCAAAGAGTATATTTTGTCTGGTGACTCTTACAACTCTCCAAGCATTATTGGTCTCATCGCACTTCATCTTCTTCCCAAACTCTGATCTGCGATAGTACGTGCTATGGACGCCCCTGTTGGTCATCATCCACTCCAACCAATCTGTACATTACACCTAAAGAGATCTCCGACCGGACAAAAAACAAATACCACCTGCGATATTACATTGAAGTTGTTCTCCCTGCGAAACCCCTTGACAAACAGGAAACATCCCTCTACCAACAGAACTGCACATCCCAGGCCAACTACCCCAATCACGACGTCCATCACGGTGCTGTCCAGAAACTGAAGTTTCCCACTACAGTGGTGGTGCAACCCTGTCACATCCAGTTTGCTAGCATACCTGCAACCGTTCACTTCCCACTTTGACTGTTCCCCCTCACCCACTGGTTACTTCGTCTGCAAACAATCAAGGTTTTCATTTGACCCCATTCGCCTTTGGGATGCGTTCATTACAATCTACGGAGCCTAGATCTAAACGTTTCGGTGTCTTGCACTTTGTACTCCACACCAAATCAGTCACTTTTCGTGCACCTCACTTTTCTCCTTGTGCGTTTGGTGAACGTCATCACCCAAGGAACTTTTACACCTGACTCCGCTGCAGCAGCAACAATACCGATCCCCTCCAGTTTCAGTTTACGCTGATTCTGAGTTTCTTAATGCCATTTATCGGTAGTGGTGCAACCCTGTCACATTCAGTTTGCTAGCATACCTGCAACCGTTCACTTCCCACTTTGACTGTTCCCCCTCACCCACTGGTTACTTCGTCTGCAAACAATCAAGGTTTTCATTTGACCCCATTCGCCTTTGGGATGCGTTCATTACAATCTACGGAGCCTAGATCTAAACGTTTCGGTGTCTTGCACTTTGTACTCCACACCAAATCAGTCACTTTTCGTGCACCTCACTTTTCTCCTTGTGCGTTTGGTGAACGTCATCACCCAAGGAACTTTTACACCTGACTCCGCTGCAGCAGCAACAATACCGATCCCCTCCAGTTTCAGTTTACGCTGATTCTGAGTTTCTTAATGCCATTTATCGGTACTGCATAGTCTCCACTTTACCATCCTCACCAACGGTTCCTCATGAGCCTTGTCATACGCCCAACAGCCCAAAGCCACGAAGCCACTGTGATGGTCTAGGGCTTTAGTCCAAATTGGCCGGTCACATCGTGACAATTCTGGTGCTCTCCAGATCAGTCGTTTTGGTTCCACATTTCCTGCAGTTTTATTTTTTATCACTTACCAGGCAGGAGACCTCTTGCTACAGTCTCGCTGGTATTGTTTTTGCCGGCCAATTTCAAGCCTCAACGATCGTACATTGACTCATCTGCCGCAGGCTGTTGACACAAATTGAGCTCGTCAAAACTATAGGGTTTCCGAAGTTGCTACTTTAATGGGAAGTTAGTCTAATCAATTAGCACCTTCCCGTGGCATGTTGCACGTAGCACTTTGTTTAAGTGAGCGAAATTTCAAGGTCATTGACCATCGCCGATTTGGATTTTTTGCCGGTTTACGCGACATAAAACACGAAATCGCACTTTAGCATATTTTAGCGTTCTTCGGTGTTCCTGAAGAATGAAAATGACATATTAAGAGTAGTTAATGCAAATGCTACCCTGTAGGATCAGTCGCAGGCGTTTGTTAGGCCCGCGTTATGTGCAACGTTGATAATGAGACTGCACCTATGCACGGTAACATAATCCGATGGTCAATGACGGTCATGTACACCACTAACTATACGCGATCCCGCTTGTCTTCGCTAGCTACAGCAAACATCAGTGCAATTTATATGCCGACCGGTAAAAATAAGGCCGATTAACCTAATACTCAAAACTGTACGCGATATCGCCTACCTTGACTACTTATTGAAACTGCTAGGCCAGTGCCTATATGCGACGTTGTTTAGTAGGCCTCGGCTGTGCGAAGTGTCCTGATTTAACTGCCAACAATGACCCATCGCACCAATAAATGTGCGCGCTCTCGCTTATGTCTGCTGCTTATATCATCATGGAGAGCATGAAATCAGTGTTAAACACCGATCCTCACTGCCGTACCTGCCTGCTACCTACAGTAATCACCAAGCCAGTATCTATGCCGGCCGATAGAAACCTGGTTCCAACTATGCGTGACATCTTAACGACCAACGGCTGCCCGTTACACTCGTAACTGCAGTTGATATCGCCTACCTTCGCTGCTTATCGTAATTGCAATACCTGAGTCTATGTGCAACGCCTAGTATAAAGCTGACGGTCTTTCATACTATACGCGATGCCGCTTATCTTCACTACCTACAGTCAACATCAATCCAATATATATACCGACCAGTAAAAACAAGGACTCAACTATGGGTGATAGCATATGCTGACAGCCTGTAATACTCACAACTGTACTCGCGGTCACCTAACTTGGCTATTTATCGTCATACTCATACTTACTCGATGCCGTTTATGTTTGCTACCTTCAGTAAACATCGCAACTGTAGTCGACGTAACCTACGTGACTACCTATAGTAACTGGCAGGCCCACACTCATGCTCGTAGCTCACCATAATGCCCCGGAAACATGATAGAATAACTCAACGATCAACGGTGGTCATCGCCTGTCAACTTGCAATCACGACACACTTTCATAGCGAGCTCCCAACTCCTACTCTGGATTGTACCCCCTCGACCACTCCCACCATTACCTGAAACAATGAGCTGTCGCTCACCTCGACTACTTAGCTTAACTGCTATTCGTGACGCAGATTATGGGGCCTCACCTATGCACGGCAACGTAATACAATGGCAAACGACGGCGCTCCATACTCATAACGCCACCCGTTGGTAATGTGCACACCATGAATTTATGAAAACACCATTGGCGAATTGCATTTCATTCATTGGCATCACTGATACAAGCTTAATTTGTAGTCGCTCCATTTTTCATTTTCTTAAGATCCACTTCACGGGGCAAGGATTCTGAAACGGAAAATGGGCAAGCAATTAACCTTCGGAAACAGCGTTTAAGCATCTGGATGTAATTGAATTTTATTTGTTTGCATACCTAGTGGTTCATAATTCCCATTACCGAGATGAGGGATAAATGTATAGTCGTTGCGGATTGCCATGGGTTCATTGATTCGGCACTTGAGGCCTTCGAGTTACAATCACACGAATTCCTCGTCACCACGGGATTCGAAAGCAAGGTCTACAAAGCGTATGCTAAGAAATTAGGCCTCAAATCACCGGTCTCCATCAACTCCGAAATTGGACAAAACAGTTTTATTGCGACTTTCTTACGGGGCGGACTCGGCTTGTCCTCCATGGACCGATCAAGATCAACATCAAAGCAAGCTCTTTTAGCTGACCCGTAGGTAGACTGACCGGCAACTAATGAGACTAGTTTAATTTAAACATGTGCACTCACTTAGTGGACGCGCCTGAAGATTTCCTCCACACAGCGGGCAGAGCTCATTGCCGCAGCAATAACGGTGATATGGAAGCCAATCACGTTGACACCACCAATCAAAGGGGCCAGTTGGCTGGCCACAGAGACCACAAAAACAGCGTCGTTTGACGCCGAACGCCACCGTGGTTGGCTGCGGTTGCCATCCAACACCAGAGGCTGGTTGTCCTGTGCACTAAATGCATTTTGATGCAACATCAGCTGGCTTTGGACAATCAGACGCTTCATGCACCCAGGAGCCTTACGCGGTTCCAGCAGCTTCAGTCAGCCAACCAACCGATCAAGCTGCTTGTGCAAATGCTCTATTGGTGATGGATCTGGCTTCGGAACCAGAAATGAAGGTACTCCTCCCTTCGCTAGGTTGTATTCGGCAAGCCAACGTTGATGGATCAGAAATTGACCTAGACACTGCATGTTCGATCAATCAACTTACCGCCCGCAAACGAGTGGCCTCTGAATACTGAAAATAGGTGTACACAACGTAGCCACATTGATTGATAAAATATGCACGTGCAGGTCCCGGCCGAGATGTTGACTGTCTGGGAACATTTGGGGGTTTGTACCACCAACTGACTTTTACTAACAACGGGCTTCTCACCTTGAAGCGATCTGTCTGCTTGTATATCAGATTTGGTGCGCATATTCCAATGTGCCTGAGAACCTGATTAGCGGCGTATGTCGTCATCCGGGAAACCACACGTTGAACGTAGATGTCTCCCTCCCAAATTTTTCGACGGTCACAATAATAAGTGGTGTGCATTTCATATTCGCGCATTAGCCATTCGCTGCGATGAGCGACCTTCTGGACAGTATGCTCCAGGCTAGCTGAGTGATTCACGCGCCTCTTCAAACGCCCATTGGCGTTCTCCAGGCGGTTGTTGGTCGCATCCCCAAAATGTACCAACCCACGTTGTGCATGAATAGCCCACTTTCGAGTGATGTGGAGCCAGTGGGCAGTCAAATAAGAGAGAAAACTGGGATCTGTTCGCCTCAAGATCTGCAAATCGCGGCAAAATCTACGCGATTAGTATTTGGTGCACAGTCACTTACTCAGCTGCATTATCAAAGCGAGCCATGCAGTGGAATATATGCCGACTGCGGTTGGAAATTGTCTGCAAAAGTTACACCAAAGCAATGAAACATACATGCTCCAGGATAGCTTCCCGTGTGTGAAAATAGCACAGCATTTTGTCGAAGTCAAATACAGCCTTGGCAGCCCGCATCTGCGAAGTCATTTTGTCCATGACGAACGTTTTGACTGCATATTGTCCACCCATCATATCCTTGAACAAGCTGAACAGCTTGCGCAGTGGCGCGAAATGCTCGCTTTCGACAAAGGCATACATTACGGGTCGACCGATCCCCATGTCATCTGTCACAAGGAATGTATAAAGCTTGTAACTTAACAGCGAACGTCAGGGGCTCGAAATTTATTTACCCAAGACGGTTAGTACCGTGTGTAGCATCAACGTTTACAACGTCCGGAAAACGTCTAAAGAGTGATATCTGCTGCGTTCGAGGAAAGCACAGGTGACTATATCTGCCACCTTCCGATTCCACCAGCAGCACGTGACCGCACTCTCGAAACTTGGCTATGATGGACAACATGTCATCTGAGAAACCGACTAAAAGGTGACCAACGACATACTTAACAATGGAGGTCAACATTTGACGCGAGTGTGCCGAGTGTGCCCCGTAAGACAGTCGCAATCAAACTGTTTTGTCCACGAATTCCACGGAATCTGCTTCGTCTGCAGGGATGTCTGCTGCAACGGCAGAAGGCTATTTCATACAAAAGTAGCGAATTGCTGCCCTTTTTGGAGTTTATATGGACGAAAACAACGAAATGTTCCGTCTGGTACTCTTTCAAAGCGACTTGTAACGCATTGAATAAGAAAAAACTTTGACGAGCTAAATTCTCCACAAAATTATCCCCCGCATTCACGTGCTCAGACATATCAGCCATTTAAAATATGAATATCGCGGGCCCCGAATATCGTGGGGATTGAGTAGATTTAAACAAATTTCAACAAAACTGCGGCCGTTTGGGAAGATCTCATACGCCCGAAAAATGACGATCAAATTTTTAAAATTTATGTTAAAGTTCTCCTCCTTCGAACCACTGTTTCAGAGAAATTTTGGGTGTGCTTCTAGCCCACGGCGCCTCATCTAGTATGCCCCCCACAAGAAAGCAAGTGCTCTTGTAATTTTTGTTCCTTACCCACGCCACCTTGAGCGTGACCATCGGATAGTGCCCACTGTTTACTTCACCACCAATTTTACACGAATTTTACAGCAAATAAAACCCACAGTCGCGCTCTTATTTCGACTGTGACATTGTGCTCATGCCTGAATTTATGCCACCCACTAATTGGAAATAAGAAATATTATTATTATTGTTGTTTGACTTGTATGGATGCGGATGTTGAGAATTCTGCCAGAATTCAACGTCGCACGGCCCCGACGCGCATCCATTAAGCACGTAGGCCGGTGCCCATTGAATTGAACACCAAATCAGTACAATGGTGGGTACCCTATCTTCAAAGAGATCAGCGCACCCTTCTCGACACAGATGTGTGGGTGGTCCACCGTCATGCACTGAAAGCTGCACTGATGAGCTTGATTCCGTTGATTAATTTGTGAAAATTCTCCGCATGCAAATTAATTCTCATGCTCCACACAGAATTTTATCACCAACAAGCATCACGCATAGACTTCACGTTTTATTAATAACAATAATATTGTATATTCCCAACTTGTGGGTGGCATACCGTCTGGCATGATCATGCGTTTACAGTCAGGCTGGGATATGACGGGGATTTACGGGTAGTTGGGATTACGGGAAGAGGGGACAATGTCATAAACAGTGGGAAGCACTCGATTAAATAATAATAATAGGTTTCTTTTGCAACTTGTATGGAACAATAGGCATGTGGTACGGCTAATTCAAAGACTCAGTCGGCTGACACGAACTAAAACTGGAAAACCATTTCTGGCCATGGGTGACCTTGGGCGGTTGAGTAAATTGCCGGATTCGCAACGAGCATAAGTGGAGGTGGAGATGGGATAATTCAAATTAAGAAGTTTAGTAAGTTTAGTCTCAAAAATATGGTGCAATCTGAGAACAAGCAGAATCACTGGTTGCACTGTTGTAGGGAAGTCAGTTGCAGGGTTTAGTTGGATGGGGACACAAAGGTGGTTGAATTCGAACGAGTAGTCCAACAGCTTAAAATGAATGTCATGGTGGTGGTTGGGGTCAATGAAACGAATAGGTAAGAGGGCTCGTTTGTGAGGAGGAATGGAACAGTTGCGGGTGTGCTATCAAACTGAGTATGGCAGTGCCCTGCCATCATTGGCCTGACATGCTTCAGTTTTTGGACAGCCCCGTGATGGACGCCACATTTGCGATGATTCGGCTGGGTGTGCAGTTCATTCAGCAGTGGTATTCATTTCAGCCTGGTCGCGGAAACAAGCTGGAATGGAATCGATATGGGATTGTAGGTTTTCTTTCTCC
>NW_008751692.1:1536529-1627001 GCF_000715545.1 Opisthorchis viverrini
ATGGGATAATATGCAGCAATATACACAGAAAGAAAAACTTGGCGTCTGCTGCAACTAGGGTGATGAACAAGTGATTACATGGAGTAGGAAATAGATAGATTTGTACTTAGTAGGCTAGCGACCAGGGGCCGAGTTTGCTAACATACGATATTATATTACAAGGGATCTAGTAAAAGCCGATATAAGTGCCAGAAGCGTTGTATGCGAATCAGATGTGTAAGGGCTGGCGGGAAGGGACTTCTAAGCTAACTGGTTAATCGGGTGTTTATTACATAAGTTGGATAATACCAGGAGAGAAAGTGTGTGCTTGAGAAATAGTCACCAGTCCCCGAAGCACTGCTGTCAGTTCTAATCTGTAGGAGATGCATAATGATGAAGACTTTCTTGTCTACCACGGGGAGTGGTGAGTATATGTATTCCCTTTTTGGATGACGGAATGGGCTTTGGTGCGGTGTAGCCTCTGTTCTGACGAAAGCAGATACAACTATGCTCCCCGATGTAGGCCATGGGCATTGTAGAGTATCTTCAGGCCTGAGAACATCATAAACGGGAGATTCAGCTGGGTTCCTGGTGAGTCTCTCGAAAGAACCAAATTAGTTTGCAGATGAGTGTATATTCGCTATCCGAAGTGATCTTTTAATTTTTTTACAGATGAGAGACCAGGTTTTGGACACGTTATCAGAGACTTGCCTCCATTTCCGTCACCCTAAACAACGTCTCTCATACTTTCTATGGCAAAAGGATCCCTCATGAAAAACGTTGATGTAAAACCATTTTGTGAGAATTCGCCACAGACACTGATTTTTACCGGCCACGATAAACATGGCATAGATCATCATCGATTTATTGGAACTATTTGACATGGTCCAGCATGAAAGACGTGTTTCGCAGAAAAAACCTGAGATGTCTTTTTCCAACTTTCCACTGGTGGGCCTCATTCGTGAGCCATCTGTTCTCCAGGGTGGCTCAGTCAATGAGTTCTCCCTTTCTGACATGCCACCTGGGGCACCATCAAAGACAAGACAACGGACTTGCAATTTGCATAATGATGCCATCTGCTTTCATCCAACCACAGCTATCTCACTTTTTGCCGAAAGCGTTATTGAGTTATCCAGAAAGTCTCCAAGGAGCAAGCGACGCCGGTCCCATATCAACCATCGTCAAACCAGTATCTAAAAACGGGGGCGTGCCAATCAAAAAACCCTCAAGCTTTTTTCTCTATCTCGGCAAAAAGGATCAAAAACCGTACTAGTTGCTGACCACCGAAAGTAATCTTTTTGATCAATCATCATTCTTGGAAAATGCTATTAAAAGAACGAAGCCCAACCATCATGCACTCTCTTTCACGGATCCGTGAACGAATTCCTTGTGGAACGCGGTATAGTGTGGCCTTCGTGGCCAACGCCTCAAAAGAATTTGCTGGATAACGTCCGGCGAAAGACCGCAGGACCAGCACCCTTCATCCTCTACTTACTGCAGTCAGGGAGACTGCCTTGCCCCAACTTGTACCCTCCTGGGTAAAGCTGTTTGCGTGTCACACCAACCGTTCCTCCTGAAACCAACCTCGAGGCGATTTTTCCAGGCTACAAGTCTGGTCACTGACATAAATGTCTTTCCTGTTTCACCACGGCCATGAAAAAATTTTGTTTCAGTCATTGGGGCCCACTTGCTCGCCTAACAAACAACCGGAAGCATTGTAGTTCACACAGTTCCTCGAACGAGTCCGTCAACTTCCCACAGTGCCCACAAACATTTACCTTACTGGTTCCTGCGACTCACCTTCTATTTCTATGGGTATTATTGCGCTCATCACTCATTTAGCCTTTATCTACACGTGTGCGTTAGAAAACCTGCGCCGTTTGCCCAAATTAATTTCTTCAGGCACGAAAGTATTGGTACCTAAAGTGCCCTTTATATTCGGCAATGATACGAAACTAAATTCACGCCTGAGATTTGGCTACCGGAGCCTGATATTCTTCTGCCCTTTGCTTGCGTTTATATTTATTGAGACTGCACTCACAAGGTACGGCAACGAATGCCACGTTGCTGACATTTGGACGTGTACCTTATATTTATCACAATCCACAATGTCAAAACATTGTGTTACATAAAATATATGGTTTTCCTAGACTACAGACATCGCAAGTGCCGCGCCGCAATTTCGGTGGTGGTTGGTAGCGGTTGTCAGTTAGCTGAACGCTTTGCTCCATGTCTGTAGTCTTTGTTATTTTTGCTGCCCCCTGAGCAATTCTGTGGCTAGAAATCAGGTTTAATTTTTCAAAGGCAAAAAGTTCTATTTCTGCGCAAACTTGCGTTAATTTATTTTTGGAAGTAATGGTGGCTTCGCTAGTCATACCGATATTTCATGCTCGATACCATCCCCTTACCGCAGTAGTGACATTAGAAAACTTTGCCGAAACTCAGGGCCACTCATTTTGGTATGCTGCTTCGGGTGACACGGGCGTGAGGGCTCTCGCAGCAGAGAAGGATCCGGGCGGGAAAATGTCCATACAATCCCTGTCCTTCTGCACGCGGTAACAGTAGTTGCTATGAAACAGACAGAGTTTCGCTCTCCATTCAAATACGGTTGCGGATTTGGCACGGAAATTAAACGGAATTCCGTAATTTGTCTACGGCAGAAGAAATGAGGCCAGTGCGCCTATTTTGTTCATAGGAAACACTTCAGGGGTTATCCTAGTAGGATTCTACAAACGCCTACCCAGTACACTCTCGCGCCTTGCTGACCCAAATCCTCGCACATATTTCCATAGCATATTATCAGTTCGAAATGGAATAATAATAATAATCTTCATTCCCAAATTGTGTGCCTTTAGGCACAGTCGGGACATATGCGTGACTGGCGTGGATTGTGGATACAAGGGGGTAGGAAAAGGGATTACGTCATTGGAGGTGGGCATTATACGATATGAGCACTTCACCACTAAACTGGCACGGACGGGGAAGCACAGGTGTTATGCGTTTTGGAGAGAATATCGAGCAAGATCGGATCGTTAGGATTTGAGGATGGTGGGATAAAAAACAAAGCGAGGAAAAGCAAAACAAGAGGCTTCCTGCCTGGTGCATGACAAGAAAGGTGTAACGGTGAAAAATGAGGAACAAGAAAATAAGATCAGTTGAAGCAGCAGAGTTGACGTCATTCACTCAGTCAAATTGAACTAAAACCTAAAACCACAGCTGAGGTCTCGTGGCCTTGGACTGTTGGGCTCATGGCTACGGTCACAAAAAGCGTAAATGGAGATGAATTTGAGGGATTAGCAAAGCGATTACGTGGTATCGTGAATTTCAGAAACATGGTGTACAGCGAGAATGTAGAGACTCACCAGTGTCGCTGCTGTTGAGTTGGGCATAGTAGTTCCTTGGAAGAGTGAGATGATGGCAACACACGAGCCAGAACACTTACTGTATAGAAATTTATTGAATTTCGTGGGGAGCACAGACACAAAAATGGCCAAGTTCGAACAAAAAGTTGAGCAGATTGGAATGAATATTTTATGGAGGCAGCTGGGTCAGGTGTAGAGCTTGTTCGTATTTACAGTTAATGCAACGTGTGGGCGAGAGGGTACGGTCGAGGGAAGGAGGTGAATAATTGCGGCTGCGCTAGCAAACTGGGAATGGCCGTACCGTGTCCGGATATTCATGGCGGCCATCTGTATCCCTTTTCAGACTTCCGGTGGTTGGTCAACGAGCGAACGATGAACAGCCCTTTTTAGCTGCTGGATGTTTGTTGTTGGAAGGCTCTCAGTTGATGCGTTTGTAATGAATTTTTGAATGTGCATCAGCCATGAAAGACCATCCAACGTTTGTTCGAAATTAGAAAATATCGAACAGAAAACGAACAGAACTCTGTGCCAGTCTGGTTGAGACAAAGACCACCTTTTGTTTAGTACTTGCGATGTTAGAACTACGGGAAGTCTCGGAGCCAACGTGTGCGTGAATGTGTTTAATGCATACGCTGAGATATCCGCGGCAATCACAATGGGCCAAATTCGCACCTTTACAAAATCAGCCGGCGGGAGTTAGGCCACCAGATACCAAGAATATATACTCAGCTTGGAGTGCGTATGGATCACAAAAGTGCTTCCAGCACTTAATCGCAATGTGCGTTCTTCACAAGGTGGCACCGCATCACGAGCTGTGGGAATACGAGCGCCGCCACAATTAGGTTCCGGAACCGGAGGTCTCAGTAACAATCAACACTACCAAACCCGCTTTGTGAATCATAAATTTTAACGACCGTAGAGCATGCCAATCGATATTCGGCAAAAGGAATTGATGTCTCGGAACCTACGATGCTTTCAGGGTTACTACTTCATAGCTGAGACAATGTTTAATGCGTTCTCCTGCAGCCAACTCCGGTAACCCACCCTTATCTTGCATCACCTGTCCGACTAGACAGATGCTGAACCTTGTGTTTTTGCACCTCGGAAATGTTTATTCCGAGTAAACATATATTCGAACATATATGTTCAAACACATCCATCGCGTTTGGGTAACTCGTGCTATGTTTGAAGAATATAAGGCTCGCAAATGATGATGATCCATGAACGTAGGTTGATTTTTGGCACAGAGCTTGCTATCATGGTAAATGTGCTGCTTACTGGCGGCAAACCTTCACATTGCGAATGGCAAAAAATAACAGCCGACCACAGGAGTAACTCCTGTCTACACAAATCTCTCATCCAATCTTGTAGCACCTTCTGAAATGCCATGAAGGATGAAAACTGGACAGGTGCCAATTTATCAAAAAACGTGTCTGAATCATACCTGAGGCTACAGTATTGCAGATGTAAAACTTAAAGGGTTCCAAAAACTAGGAAGAAATACCAATTAAAAAGTTCCAACAAAAGTGAGACACTACGGTCTTTCTTGTCTTGAGCACACATGCAGCGAAGTGCAACGTTTTACAAAAACGTATTTATTTGACTCACGAAACTTCTGGAGAACATTGCACCCATAGCGGTCTGGCCATCCAAAAGGCTAATTAACCAGGAGTGTGCTGCAAAGAATTAAAATAATAAATCAAGCTTAATTGTACAATAATAAATAAGTCAGATCGAACAGACTCACTAGGAATCGTTTTCTTTAAAATAGTTCGTAGTCAGAGAATAAATAATAATACACTCATGGTTGTCCATAGGTCTTCTGTTGAATGGTACTAACATAAAATAAATTTCTCAGACAATATGAAATGTTTTGATTGCACATGAAGCCCTCGAATGACTCCTGTAGGCCTGAGCGAAGTCAGAGGAGAATGTCGATGCAGGTTACCATGTTTTTATTCAGTCTATTCATAAAAAGTGTGTTTTTTGTGGTTTTTCGTATTCAACGAAAGAACTTTCATGCAACTGACAAAATACGCAATGTTATCATGGAAGCAAAAGAATGATACAGGACACCATATACCTACCGACGAGAATCGGCCTGATACCATCCGCATTCAATATAGCGTTTGAAATTTTACGTGAAAAGAAATGCATACTGTATCGGATAAAAATAGTTACGTATGTTTCCACATTGTGATAAGCCACGCCATTGTTTGCTGAACTGGGAAGAAGTTAATGCTAGCAAAAAATATTCCTATTAGGGCTCATTTTGTCTTGGAAAATGTGCCGCTAAAACACCAGCTGTCTACGTATAGCCAAGAAAATCCGCGGCCGGAAGAGACGTGACTTTTCGAAAAGTCTTTTCACCCAAAATACCAGGGATTCTGGCAGATTAATTTTGATCTGAAGCTACTGATCACGTTGGAATGTACAAATGTCGCGTATACGGTACAATTCGAAAACATCCACGCTCTGATTTGTTAGAACATCGACCAATCAGAACAGAGAACTTTGCTCAATGCCTCTTGCCAACGCCTGAAAATTGTGGGGGTGTTCTGTTCTGAAATGAGAAAAACTTGCCTAATGAAAGTGTGCGCTCTGAGCTGGAGAGTCTTCTTACCATGTCTCCGTCGTGTGTTTGCTGGGTCAACGGTGAAAAACCTGTTGGTCAATTTTTATCCAAATGAGGCACAAGTAAGAATCAGGTCCCCTCGGAGTTGACAATACTCCGGAGGAAAGAGGTCAAGCATCACGAGACGCGTTTCATCGTCCACGAATTTAAGGCCGATAATCATTCTCGTATCAGCTCGCTGGACACGCTCAATGAGGGTTATGTCCTTCGTGCGTCCTGAGTAGAAAACTTGGTTGGCATAATCAACAAGATGTCTGACTTAGGACCAGAAAAGTATTTGAAGGACATGTGGGTGATACGGAGGAATACGGGAGTAATGCGCCGAATCATCCACAGAACGGCGAATCCCTTTTGGGCCAATTTCTCATGGCGCATTGAGAAGGGCGTGTTTGAAGAGATATGGATGCCCAAATCCTTTTTGGCACCTGTCCTCGGGATGGCTGTTGGTTCATTCTCACCCTGCACGACAAAGGCGTTTGTTGAGTCTCCTCTGAATGACATGTAGACGCCCTTTTAATCATTCAGAGGAAGGTGCCAGTCCAACCGCTGCTTTGCAGCGTCTTAATCCATTTGGAGGGCACCGGCATTGGAACGTTGGCTTGGCTTCACGTAGACTCTTGGCCCGCTCTATCCCAGTCAATATAGATTCAGAATGGTCAGACCATATGGGGCCGGTTTGTGAATTTTGGACGGAGAGGAATGTTCACCTGGTGGATATCTTTTTATTTTGACATTAAACACTTGGGAGACTGCGGAAAACTCTGAACTTTCGGTGTCTCAATTTGGTTGCGTGCATAGTTCAAGGGTTCCCACTGCGGAAGTGCGTCTGCAGTACAAGACTAAGATGACCCTTTTCGCTGGTTCCCAACGGCTATTTTTTCCCCAAAGACTCGGTATGGGTCCACCACACTTCTTGTCGTTCATAAGTTACCTAAGTCTTGATTCGCTCTCTATATCTAGTCCACGCCAAGGATCCCAAAATATGCAGGCGAGTGAAATCAATATGGTATCATTAGACCACATGTTCGTGAACTGGCGGAATAAAGCCTGGAATGGTAACCGCCCTTTAGCACACCAAAATGTGCGCACTTGCACTCTGAACAAGAATGGCCGCTTCGTACATATTTTATCGAAGTATAGCAGTGAAGCGTTAGTGTTGAATACACGCCATGCTGTCGATGACGATGACGATGATAATATCGATGGAATAGTGATTCAAGCGGTTCATTCGCTGGAGCGATGATGTCTAAGCTCCGCATTACTTATCAACGCGGTTACTGACTTCAGTACTACTTTGCTACCTAACCCCGTCACGTGAGGCGCAAATCCGTGGGCAAAAAGCAGGGTTTTCTGTTGTAGGGAGTGTAGTGAGCATATCTTCATATAACGTGATGTTCTTTGGAAGCACCATACGTGACGCCCTCTAATGGTTGCAGTTTCCATGGATTTTAAGGGATTACTTGACTCCGCATATAGATCAGATTCCTTACGCATGCTTGGTCAAAGGGGCACTTCCCAGAAATTCGGAACGATACTTCTTGCGCTCCGTTCTCATATTTCTGATCGCGTAGGGGTATACAACACACTGCCCTGAAGTTTTCCTGGAAGTGAAGTTCGACGAGCCAGCTCTCCCCCCAATATTTTGAATGTTCTTACTACTATTTACGTCTAACTCACTTCATGGAATCGAAGCTCCTTGTATCGAAGAAAGATAGGTTGGCTTGGACTACGTAGATGACATTTTCTTGGCGTCATAAGCTTCATCATTGACAGCAACAGTGGAAGAAGAACCAGTGAATAGCACTGGTGTTTCACTGCGGTACAGCCTTGTCAATTTGTCGAAAAGAGGGAAGTGTTTGGGAGAATATTTACTTAAAGGTAGGCTCTCGAATAGTCTAATCTTCCAAACGTCCAACGTTAGTTATTTGCTTGATTTAAAGGCTGTGTTTGACTCGCTCAATCGGCACAAACTTTGGAAGTCCCTGGCTATCAAAGTTTCACCTTCTAAATCTTTACCCCTTTTGAGGGCACTACGCGAACTCCTGTGGACGCGCACGGGTACACAGCAAGCTGAGTTCACATAAGGGAAATCGATTTTCGTACAAATGTATCGATGCTCTGTTCGGGTTTCCATTTACTGACGTCCAGAAGATGCTGAGAATCAATATTTTTGGGTCGCAAGTAAAATGATGAGTCTAACAGTGGCGTAGTGGTAGGTCCCACATGGTGGTATGAGTATGCTAGCTGTACGAGAAGTGAAACAAGTCATCATCATCACTGTCAGCTGTAAGAAGCGCGTACTTGTCGTACATTGGAACCGCAAGACCAATGAGTCCACTGCTGAGCAGCGCCCAATGCGAATGGGTCGCTTTGATGCCTTATGATCGCATTTTCTCCATGCCTGGGAGACTAAAAGTGAATAAGTTGTTCCGAGGTAACAGTGCCGATAGTTTCAGGTTTAAAGAGTAACTATTACCTCAGGGCTCTATCTTTTTTAGAGTCTACTACTATTACAAATGGAGGAGGTAGAAACAAATATGCTTACATCACGAAGTATGTATGCGTGTATATTTGTACTTGTGCTTGTATATGAGTCATGATACAAATGTGGTATTCATTTGCCATTTTTCCATTCCAGCATACCTACTTTATCTTAGGGAAGGCTAAAACCTCGTTTTCATGTGTCACTCTTCTTCTTGTGGCATGTCCGTTTCATGTGCAATATCTGCGCAATACCCTTCAGATTCAGTGAGGAAATCGAATCACAAACACTGAATTCAACTCCACCTGATTCTAATCACACGTATATGATCAATCTTCAAATCCCGAGCATCAACTCCAGCAATAAATGTAGTAATCATCAATGTCTTTCGACGAATCTATTATTGAGGGATTTATTTGCCCAGGCTGTATGGTATCGTTCCGAACGGCCGAAGTCTTGCGTGTGCACTTTGAAGCAGAGCATAAATCGGACACTACCGGTGTGAGCGTCACCTTATGAATAATAACTTTTCCCAGATTGTTCGCGATCGACCGGTGGTGTTCTGGACCAGCGCCGTCATTCCGTCGCGCTCCCTGATAATATCCCAATAAGCTTAGCCTTTTATGAACAGACTCGCTTTGAGAAGCAACCACTTGGTAAGCGTTTTTCATACGACAGTAGATCGGATAGGTCAGTCCAAATCGTTGACTTCGGAGTTTCACAAACTACGGAGGTCCCGTGTCAATAGGGATGCACTTGAGACCAACAGCCTACTTATCCGACTAGAAAAGCTGATTAACGCCCCACCTATGTCTAAGATACAAAGAAGAGGTAAGCAATTTGTGGACTTCAATACATATTTGTTTCTATTTTCAGAATTTGAACAATCCGTTATTTCGTGGATTGATGCGACGAAGGTAGATCTTTGTCCATCTTGTGGAAAGACTTTCGGGTTGGGTTTAGAAGAAGCCTATCCCGTTGATGAATCCGCTCATAATCCACCCCGATCTGCCAGTCAAATCGGTATTAACCCATTGACGACCGTTGCTCAGCGCAGCAAGCTCACAATAACTCGCATTACTAATGCCATTTTGGATTACAACCCCATCTACCGTCGCCGACATCACTGCCGGCTTTGTGGACATGTGCTGTGCGCTGATTGCAGCTATTTTCTTCCCAGAATCAGTGCTGTCCGACTTCTCGAAACTATCGGTACTCACCAACTTGGTGTTTCTGAATTTACAAACAAAGTGGGTTCGGAACCGTCTTCTCAAATGATTGAGTCGTCCAACCTGACACCCGTGTCTTCATTGGGTTCGAAGGTTATTTTCTTGTCTTCCACTGACTACCCTGTTCCAGTTCTAGATATAGAGCGGGCTGATTCTACGTGTAAGTCTTGTGTTGTTTATATGCTCTTAAAGTTTCTTGGTTGGCTATTTTATGGCCTGATCTTGATCAGGGGGAGCTCCCTCTGTGAATCGCTTGGCGTGCAGCGTGCTACAGAATGTCCCTCTTGCTGTTCGCAACTGATCCTGTTCATCTTTATGATTCACATTTCCCTTATGGAACCTCGGTTTGCTGTTTTCGAAGTGCCAACTCACTTAGTGGATTCTGGAACCCAAATGATGGGTTTTCTGTTCACAGTCTGCGTAGAACATCTTGACCAGGGAAGGAGCGGTTTGCTTTGTGCGTTGGTAACTTGATTGCCTGTTCAATAGCGTCCCTTCCTTGAAGGTTGTGTTTCCGACGCTACGGATATCTTCCTTTGTTTCTTTATCACAGCAGGAAATAATTGGATTCACGTAAGAAAACAGCGTGCCAATTACTAAACGCATTATCTTCACGTTCAAGGCAGTGTAGACTCGTGCACTGTGATCGCCATACGGTTAACTCTGAGTGCGTTCGCATTATTCAATGGTCGGAATAATTTTGAGGCCTACGAGTCTGGGGCTGCCCAGAAGGTACCTACTGTGTGCAGTCGTACAGCCGTAGAAGTCAGGTGATTATGCTATACTGTTTTCGCCCTCAGGCCATGCCAGCCACCTGTTGAGTCAATCTTCCAGGGGAGAGTCCCTCAACAAGACTCTAACATTTGCTGTTTCGTGGTTCAGACTTTCGAGCCAGAGGCCATGAGGAGGGTTCCCTAACAAAATCATACATCCTCCCACTACCTTGTGGGTTGGACTTTCGAGTCAAAGTCTCAAGGTGGGGTACCTCAGCCAAACCCCACTCTTCAGCCTGGACATCCGGAAACTATCATTTGCTCTTGCAGCTCTTCATTCACCGACTCTCACTAACACATTCTTCATTCAAATCATGATTTAGTTGTCAATCAACTGTCTGAATATCTAAACTGCTGTCCAATTAAATAAATAGAAATAAATCGTTATTAAATTCTGAAAACCTGCTCTACATTGCAGGTTTGAACTTCCGTACTGTGTCGAATTGTGCAACAGGTATCTATTGCTCAGGCCTTGTTCTCTCTTTCGATCGATGTATGTTGTGTCTCCGAAACACGCATATAAGACCCCAGTTAGGTCAAACGCATCAAACCGCTCGGAACGAACTCGGACTTTTCGCACCTTACTCTTTGAGTATCTGGTGATCCTGGCGCAATGGCTCGTGGTACATGCAGTGTGAGAGTTATGTCCGACCCCAGGTCTAAGTGCGTTTTACTGGACCGGATTATAGCAACTAGTCGTCTCTGTGCTGCTCGGTTGACTGATCCTATTAGTGCCAATGCCTCTCAGTCTGGTAAACGGCGTTTTTTTGTGTCATCGTCGAAAGTCGAGTCGTTCAGCGGTAACACCTTTTCGGTGCCTAGCTTCCATATTGCCCGAAGTAAGCACGATGTCTGGGATATTGTCAGGTCGCCCAAGCTTAGACAGGGGGAGTCGAGAAGCAGAGGTCGGATTCGAACCACGGGCCTTCCGGTCAGTACAGTCAGTATTGAGATTTGTCACAGTTGCCCCGGTCAGCGCGGAGTACAGATCCTGTCAGGTAATATGAATCCTCGGGTCGACCAACCAAATCCTGAGAAGGCCCGTCTTGGTGGCCGATCCGGGTTGGGACTCACTGCATAGATAGTGGGGAGCGATTTACTCAATTATGTGCTGAACGTCGTCTGTCTCTAGCCAGCACAAACTTCACCACAAGCACTCACACCGTGTGATTTGAAGACCACCACCCCTGCAGACTTATTTGGGCCATATGACAATCAGTTACCGGTAGAGAACTTCGGTAAACGTTAGTCGTTCATTTTGTAGTAAATCACAACTCTGACTACGGTATTGCGCGGACATGCGTATCCTGTTTACTTCTCTTCAGGAGCATACCGGTTGATGCAGAGTTACAGTTCACCAACCTAAAAGCATCTCCGCAGCTCTACAGACCTCGGGGGATACGATGGTTGTAATAGTGATTTGGGGGACTGTTGAAGAAAAGTGAAAAATCCATGCTCACAGGTTGCTCAAGATCGCTGTCGCACCCCAATGAACACCGGATCTCATTGTGGTCGGCAGTTTTGATTGAAGACAGGAAAATTATACCAGCAACAAACGACTATGGTAGCGCGTGCAGATTCACCAAATGCCCAATAATGTAGAACCTAAGGACTGACTGAGAGCACTGGTAGATCACAAAAGCCCGAGAAATGGAGAAAGCGTTTGCAACTGGAAGCAAGCGAGCTAACCCTGTCAACCAGTCAGATGACAGGTGTTAGTGAAACTATTTCCAAAAAGGATAGGACTTCAATTCACTTACAGAAACTTAAACGGTGGGCTGTGCACATTGAAGAACCATTCGACTGGACCCCATCAATTCAAGGACCAAATGAACGAGAGTTGAATGTCGAAACGAATCTGTTGTCGACAATGTAAGTTCAGTCTGTGGTTTCCTCGCTTCAGCACAAGAAGACAGCTGGTCCAGACGGTTTTCATCCTGCACTCATTAAAGAAGACGGAGAGTTAGTCATATCTGATCTAACGACTTTACTCTAAAGTATCCGGAATGCGGAAAGAATACCTAAGGTAGGACGTCAACCCCAACAGTCACGAAGAGTGCGAGAACATCGTGCGAAAACCACCGGAGTATCGGTCTAGTGGCCGTGGCTTTCAAGGCGCTCTCTGGTGGCATCCTGTTATCCTTCAAAGGTTGATCTTCCACCGGGAGAATCAGATCTACCCTGGCCTGAGTGACATCGATCATATCTTCATTTTGCGACAAGTGTTGGGGCTGCATCACTTTTTCCAGCGACTGATAGGGATAGTTTTTCTCGATCCTAGTTTGCTGTTGACTCCTTTAGTCGTCAGAAACACTGATAGTGCCTGACGATGAAAGGTGCCCCTTCTAAGTTCTTGTCTCGTAAAGGCTCTGTACTCCTCCTTCCATGGGCACGTGCGTCTCGTCGGCAAACCCTCTCCTTACATTTACAACAAGCTCACTGGTTTCGAGCAGAGGTGTTCTCTGCCACCCTTTTCCTTTAACTTCCTAATCGATGTACTACCTACCTAATTCTAACACATTGGGGACCAATATCCTCTCCACTTGTTTGCTCACGGACATGCACTACTCCAACGATATTGCTATCCTTGGATCAGACCCTTCAGAAATGTAAACTACTTTAAATAACTTAAATGATTCTGCTGCACAGTTCGGTATGCGGTTCGAACGTATGAGGTGTAAATCGTCAATGCAAAATTTGGTATGATCAAAGCCAGACCTCATGCTTGTAGGTGAATTGATCGGTGTGGTAGGTAAGTTTGTCTGTCTGGGCAGATGCATATGTCCCGGCGGACTGGTGAAAGACGAAATCACTCCCCGATTTTTTAAGGGTCAAGACAGGGTTCGCCGACTGACATTTGTGGCACCAACGTGACATCATCTTGAATATCGAGGGCTGAGTTTACAATCGCGCTGTCCGATCTGTCCTAGTTTATGGATTAGGGACGAAACGCTGTTTTCAGAAAGTCTACGGAGACTATTTAGGCCTCCGAGGTGAGAAATATCCGAAAAAAATCTCCCGCTACATGTGTTCAGAAGATGAGGCAAAGGAAGTGAGTTTTTGCTACAGGCTTTTTCAAAACATAGTTGGTCCAGTTAAATTGATCTTTTTTTTTATCTAGTTCACTGTTTGCGACTCTGTGCTGTCTGCAAGGACCTTTTGCAAAAGAAGCTGGACCGCCTGCAGTTTCGTCAGTGTGCTTCACCAGTTGCTTCACTTCACTCAGTAAGTCCATACCTTCTGCTATGTCGGTTTCCTGTAGGTCAACAAACATGGGCAGGTATTTTGAAACACTATTTGAGGACCATATAAGGCTCATGTTTTCCACTGGAAGCCTACTATACTTCCTGTAGCTGTTTATCGTGCATCCTCAGACCACCCTAATTCCTCCACATTCTTCCTACATATTCGAACAGCTGGCGCTGGGTTTTGTTTACTTGTTTGATCAGATAACATCTGGTACTTATGTACGATGTAACTATCTTTCCATAACGAGGTTGAATCTGATAGGCTGAATGCGGTTGGATTTCAGTTCTTCAGTGTCCTGAAAGAATACCCCTCTCGACGTTGTGTCGCAGGTTTATTATTGTTCCACTCGTTCTTGGATGTTGACAGTAAACCTTGTTGGAAATTTGACTAAAAGGACTATATCGTAGTCTTCCTTGTTCAGCGGCAGTCCCCTTCCGGTGCCCAGCTGCCATGCCGTCTGAAGTAAGCACGAGGGCTGAGATATTGCCAGGTTGCCCAAGCTCGTCTACAAAAGTAGACGATATGCCGGGATTGGGTTCGAATTACAAACTTTTCGGTCAGTGAGTTTGCGCCTTGACCACTAAGTTATCTCGAGCGTGAGGACTTTATAATGACCAAACTGTCCAGGTGACAAACTTATCGAGTTGTGCTTACCGTCACTGTATTCTTCGTCATTACCGGTAGCCTTTCAGCAATGGAGTTCAACGAAACATTGCTGTCATACGCCTCTTTTGCCAATTTCTTATTCCATTATCAACTACGCAGGTGGTTCACGAAGGCCTATGTTGCATAGTACGCCCGGCATGGACACATTAGTATCAATAGTATGTATCCATTAGTGTCGCTTAGTATGTAAGCATATCCATGTTGCTGGAGTGAGGAAAAATTCCTTTTCATGGCAGGAGACTAATACAAGAAATTCAGCGGAAGTGTTTGGTCATCCAAGAGTGTACAGTGTCGCACGTTTGTAGCTACAACGGAGGTTTTTAACCTAGTCTCTCTGGCATGCCAAGCCTAACGCTAGTCTTTGAATTGTCACCTGCAGTGGTGATTACTGTGCCGAGCATCCTACGGAACTTTACATCTAGTTAATTAAAAAAATTCGTGTTACGGTGGCGAAGTACACTCATCCACATACCAAGTTGGTTTTGACGGGAGATTCTCGTTTATGAGGCTTTTAAGCCACTGACTACTGAATCAGACCGCCTGATGCTTCATTTGGGATGATATTCGAGATACATTCGCGGTACATTGTATAGATGTAATACGCTACCCATATGGTTGCTGAGGACTCCTCGACAGCACACGACCGGTTTTGCCCTTCTTGGGGCTCATCAAGTAGGTACAGTCCCCGAATTTCTGTCAACCTTATATTCTACTTGAACCTCAATTGCTTAAAAACATCATGAACAAGAGATTCAGCTGGCTTCCAGGTGAATCTCCCGTCAAAACCAACTTGGTGTGCAAATTAGTGTACTTCGCTAATTTCGCACAATTTTGGTTCACTTAGAACACAGGGTTGACGAAAACCCTTGGACTGCGCCCACCTGATGAGCCCCAAGAAGGGCGAAACCGGTCACGGACTTCTGTAGGGTTTTCAGCAGCCGCACGAGTGTCTCATTACGTCTATTCTTGTTAGTTTGCTTCTGTTAGTGCTTAGCCTCCCAACACTACTGTCAAACAACTCAGCAGCCACACTTCTAAGATAAAATACTTCCTGATTGAGAGAAATCACCGGTGAACTCACTGTTGTTTTGATTCAGTCTGCTTGCTTGAGCGTAGCTCTTATCAATTGATCTGTTTTGTTCATACCTGTAGGAGCTACGCGAACACATGCGGAAAGTCAACGATTCTCTTCCCTTATATTCGGCCGTCGCCGAAAGTTTACAGTAAGTCCGAATGCTTAATCATTACCAAAACACGTTTCAGTTCCTGAAACACGTTTACGGCAAAATTATACAAACACTGTTGACCCGTAGAATCCTCTGATAGTAGACCATACCACTGTCAATTAGGCCGTCTCTTCTCATTCGTGACTGAAGGGCAAGTTGACTATGTCAATCGGACAACTCGCTGAACATGTTCGCTTCATCCTCTTTACTTCTGCGTAAAAGTGTCGATTCCTTGAATTTACCGGATCACACGTGTGTCTGTTTGACAAACATCAACGAGGTCGTCACAGATGGCAACTTACTTTAGCCGGACGGTAATGACAACCTCGGCAGCACTAAGGTTGAGAACCTCCCTTACCATATCACTGTCTGGCTCGAGAGAGGGAACAGCTTCGACTTCGGTATTTTTGTAGTCCCTCCCCCAACTTCGTAAATCCTTAAGTTTCTTGATGTTTCGCTTAGTTCTCGTCTCGTCTCCCCTGACTTGTTCTAGAATGACTACCGTGTTATTAGAAGAAACTTCAATCAAATTCCACGTGCTAGTCTTGTGCATCTGGTCAGTACTGTTTACCGCATCTCGGAAAGGCGTTTCACTGCTTCTTGCTACCTGCCATTATTACTTTCCCTACTTCGAGTTGCCAGCAGATTTCCTTCCAGTGCACACGTACACTTACTTCCCAGTATAGAAGTAAACCACTATTCAGGATTGAGCTCACCACCTTGCTAGTGGGAGACGATACTAAAGAAACTCCAATTTATAAAAATAGACCCCTTACTGCCATAAAGAGAAATCGCTGACGTTTTGTCTTAGATATTGGGCTGACTGGAAATACATCCTCTAACTACGTATGGATTGCGGGCAGTTTTGCAAACTCACCTCACAACGAAGCCATGATTTATTTCAGGTGCACTTCCATTGAATGACGTGGTCGTTTCAAGTGAATGCGAACACTGAGCGGCCCACTCGAATTCATTTGGAGTTGTTGGTTTCTCTCTGTGTACGGGGCTGGCTTCCCCATGACAACTTTTGCTCGCATGTTCAAACACCTTAATCTTGACGATCTTGCAAAATTAGAGTAGGATTTGAAACCGAGTTACGCGCTGCGGTTGTGCATGCAACCGGATCCAGCGTCAAAGCACAAAGCGTACGTCGTTACACTTCGTCAGCTAGAGCAGGTGAGTCTACAAGAACTAACTGCCGCTGTGTGGAGTGACAGGTCACAACGATAACCATGGCAGAATCGAAGGCTTCAAATTAGGTGCCATATGGGTACCAGCTGGAAAACAGCGTATACAGTGCGAACGCAGTCGGAAAGTTCGTGTAAACATACGGAACTGCGTCTGGAATAATGTTGGCGGAGTATCCGAACCTTCCGGAAGATATACTAAAGTAACCAGAGGGAGGTTGGGTACGGCCAGGAATTTGTGTCAAGCATTTTTATTGTACGGTGAATCAAAGTCAACAGAAATATGAGTTACGAGAAGACCGCTGGAAGGCATAGGTTGCATTCCAGCTGAAATGCTGCATTTTGACACCACGAGATTAAATGAGCGTTTAAGTTTCTGGGGATGCTCATACTTGAGTGGAAATATGCCGTAGGGGGGTGAAATTCCTCAGATTCATATAACACTTCATAGCAACATATGGCTAACCTGTCACTCTGTCGGTCAAGTATTCAGTTTTTCGATTCTTCTGGCTTACAGTAGTTTCTAGAATCCTCACACGGTTTACATTCATCCTGCTTTCAGTTCCGGTGAACAACGCTATGCCCTCGATATGGCCAAGTCTATGCGTCACGAGCTGTTGGAATCGTTACAACAAATCGATTTTATCCGGTATGTTTTTGATGTCGAATAGCTCCGTTGTGTTTTTATTAAATCAGAATCCATTACAGACCCCAGGGTTTGCATCTGTACTTTCAAGTGCTCTAGGTCCGTTCTATGGGTATCCACTTTGTCCTGGTCTGCTTACTTCCTAATAACGAAGTTGTAATACACTTTTTATATGTAGCAATCCCATCAATTTCTTTATCTGAAACGAGTTGCTGGTTAGTTCTTTCTATGACCCGCTAATTTCTTGCGTATGCTTCTTAACTAGTCGGGGTGACATGACCAGTTCACCGTTGATTGTCGTTCATCAGTGTTTTTTGCATTTCTATGATGTCTGCTGTGATCCTGATTAGTAGATCGTAGCCTTTAGTCAAATCGCCTAGCTCAGCGAACAATCCAACTGCCGCTCATCCATACACATCTTGAGCGATCAACATTCTCCTCAGTTTCATACTGTTTGCTCTGTCCGTTTTCCTGCTGTTAGGGTTGGTGATTGAGTCAGTTGAATGAGTTCCTGAAGCTTGTATTCACGGTTGACAGCGTTGCCGCTCATATCGATGACATCAGTGTTTAACTTGTTTTCCCTGAATAAAAGCAAATTAGCCACAGAGGTGCACGCTATTTTTTTGAATCGTTTTCATCGTTCACTATCGCACTCCAGCATTACAGCGACCAATGCGCACAAGCCTGCTGTTAGTTGGTTAAGTTTTCGGTACATGAAAGGTTACCATTCAGCTGTAGCACTCTTTCGGTGCCTAGCTGCCATGTCCCACGATGAAGGCACAAGGGCTGGGATACTGCCAGGTTGACCAAACCTAGACAGGGGAAGTCGAGTGGCAGAGGTCGGGTTCGAACCACGGACCTTCCGGTCAGTGAATTCGCGCTGTAACCATTTGGTCCATCTCGCCCCTGAAGGGGTACTTGTGTTTCTATCCTTTAAGTTGTGCATCCTCGTCCCACGGTATTAATCACACCTTAGGATTAAATCTGTGTTTCAACCAACTTTCTTTCACTGACAGCACATATGTTGTTGACGAGCTCATAATTTTTGGGTTGATATTGTGCGCCCGCCAACAGAACAGCCACTGAACCGATTCCTTCTTGATTCCCAATCAAGTCGAAAGCAAAATTGCGCCGAATTTCCAAAGAGTTTTTATTACAGATAGTCAAAAATAGACGGTCAATGGGTGTCGGTAAATTAATTAATTGAATTGACCGACTCATGGAGAAGCTTTAACTTGTACATACCTAACTGAAATGCCGTGTGAACAGGCGAGTGGATTCTTCGGTATAGGGCGTTATGCCCCAACTGAACATCATATTTGATAGCACGGAAAGACGACCAGGTGACTACATTTCTCATATACTTGCTCTCAAGCGTCCGTCTCCTGAAAAAAGTATTGAAGTTGGACGGAGATTCGTTAAGAATACCGCTCCTGGTACCACCTGACTTGTTTCCTGCTGCGTCTCTGATCTTCACATTATCAGGTCTCACCTGCAATTCAGCGTGACAAGTGTTAAGGATACCGTCATGTTGCCCTCTACACAGTTTCATACTTGCCGTTTTAGTTCATTGGATGTCTTTTGTATTTCCACTAACTTCGCGAAAATCCTCCACCACCAGTGCGATACGCCGGAAAACGCCTACTATTGGCTGATTACGTTTATAGCTAGCAGTAATCGGTCGAGCGGAAAGGTCCTGTACGTGCGCGACGAGTACATCAATCCTAGGTTCCTTCTCTTGGGCCTGCTTTCTTTAATTGGACCCTTCAGAAGGGCGACTTCCGCGTGTTGGTTGATGAGATTCAATATCCTCTATGGGGCGGGGGGACGCCGTTTTGGGCACCACACTTCATCCACGACATATCTTTTTTGGAGAGCAATAACCAGTAATCGAGGGTACTGAAATGACTTGTCCGACGTAGCGGCATGCTTTTCCCTTGCCCGCTGATAAACTCTGGCCATCTGAAACCAAGGACAGGTATTCTACTATGAAATGCAACGGAAAAGCCAGTTCTCGGGAACCATCAATGTTCAATAAACTAAATAATTTCACCAAACTGAGTAACACGTGCCCACACTTTGTTCCATAAATGATGCAAACTGCGACCAATCTGATTATAGGACTCCATCAACTCATTAACTTCAATTTATTGATTCCTTAGATTTCCCTACTGGGTTCGGTCGCCAAGTATACAGCCAGAACTTTCTGCTCATTACCTAATATGATGCTACTTTTCGACCGCGGAATTCCTCGCTTCCTCAGTCGCCATACTATACCCTCACTCTGTATCACTAAAGCTAAAGTGCTTCCTTTAAAGGAATTCATTGGGGTCATCCACCACACGTAGTTCGGTAGCTCTGTCAGCATCAAAGCAACAGTGTTTGTCAACTGAACACGACCTCTCACAGTTTACAGAATTGAAAGAAACCCTGGAAACTTAGTTTTGTGAGCTAATGCAAGTAGCACAAATGACCATGACAGTTAAACATCAGTGTTTATTACTGGTTTATTGCTGTCGACGATAATGAATGTAAATGCATTTGCGAGCAATAAGCAGCTTTCCTTATCAAAATTGGATGGAGTTGCCTTAACACCATCACGTGGTTAAGGTGAAAAGTACTCGATGACTGTGTGTGACAGCAAGTCTGACGTCTGATCACCTCGGTCAGTGTGTTCTCGCTCTGTTGTGTGCCCACGTTCGGCATTATGTTATTCTCTTAGTCGCGCTGAAAAGAAACACTCACTCACGCTCTATGTTAAGCCCAAGAATGGTGGTTTGGGTACCGGGTGCCAGACAGCGTGGAGAGGATAGTGTGACGGGGTGGGAGTGGAGGATTATGTAATCCGTTTCGTGAGGGTGTCATCATAACGAACACCAGTATGAGAATGGGAGGACTAGTCTATAAGCAATCGCTCTCGTTCTCTTATGGCGTATACAATTCCTGAAATAGTTTCGTTTGGTTTTTGTGCTCACTCCAGCCGCCGATTAGACGAGATGGCTTCTAAGGTGGCTCCTGATCGTGACCCACGTTCTCCAAGTGACGCCTCCAAGCCTCAAACCAATTTGGCCATGATACGGTTACTTCGCACACTCAGTAAGATGGCTTGCCAATTTTTGCAAACGAATTTGCCCCCACTGAGAGCTCTCCCGACTTTGCAGCAATACGGATCTTTGACGGCGCAGCGACAAGATGAACTGGCGGCTCGGTGGGCCGAAGAGGAGCAAGCGTTGGCTCAGGTAACTTATTTTTATTTTTTAACTTTATTTTTAACTTTATTAATAATGCCCATCACTACGAAATCATTCATTGAAAATATATCGTGTTAACACCAACCGATCACTACGCTAATTGAATGGTGGTTTAGTTTGTCGTTTCATGTAAGAATGAGCTCAGATCAGTTTGTTTTACTACTGCACTAAATATCACAATCTTGAAGCCTATGTGAAATCACTGTCATTGCACTAAAAAAGCATAGGCGTTCCATGCAGTAAGGAGTTGAAAAATATCGCTAAGACTGCATATAATTCTGGATGTAGGTGATATAGGAATAGTCATCCAGATTCAGAGACAAATCACACTACTTACTCCCTCCTTTTTGAGACCTGATGCTTGAATGTGAAACAATAAATTCTCAACTTCAAGAGAAAGGTACCCTTATACTGATTTTGCGCATAACAGCAACGAATGCGCATCTCCAAACTTCTCAAGCTATTTTATATTCTTTGACGGCATATCTATGAATTGGGATCCATCGTCTTCGGTATCCCTAAGTATGACGTGACCTGTTACAGAATGGCAATACGAATGCTTTCCAGGTAGTTGTCACATGTTGAGCCTGTGGTCGGTTTTACTGTCAATGTCTGTCAAATCGTACTTCTTTGTGGTTGGAGATGGTCAATCTTGGCAGGATATCGGAATTCCGAAAAGTGGATTATTTAGGTTGTGAAAATGATGGATGTGGAACTAATATAGCCTGTAGATATTTCTATTTCAGACCCAGTCTAAGTTTATAGCTAGCAGTGGTCAAACGGTAATCAGATTTGGTTCTGTCATGGTTACCCGCTCAGATCTGGTAACTTATTTTCTGTTGTTTGCCATGTGAACTTCAAAAATCCGCTTTTTATCTTGCTTTGTACGTTTCAGTGGAATGTATCATACAACAAAGGTTAGCGGCTAGGTAGATCACATAATCAGTGTGTGACCGCAGCGTGATTTGCTTTCGAATTTTGTATCAGATAGACTCGCTTTCCTACTCGGTATTTCTCAGTGTAGCTACGTGAGCTGACAGTTTGCTACACAAGACAGATACGAAGGTCAACATTTACGGAAATTGCGGTTCGGGGATTTGATGGACAACGCACTCGCACTTGATGGGGCGAAAATCGGTCATAGCTATAATTTGCAGTGCAATTGCAACAACTAGTAACTCGAATAACTCCAGTTTGTCGATTCCCTATTCACAAGAATGGGTAGCGCACAAACCAACACTGAACTCCAATTTCAAACCATTCAGTAACTTTTACACATCAGGTTGACACAGACAATTGGGTTTCCGTTCAAGTTGATAAGTGATTACTCCAGATTCCGAGAAATACACCTACCATGCGAACTCAGAACAGGTCAGTCTATAGGTCTTGGTCGTCCTGGTACCACTTGAATAAGATAGAAGAGCAAATTTACTGGAAGCAATCCATTCTGCCGGAAAAATAAGTACGGCGTCTAATATAATTTACTTTCAAGCATCTACCTTCTAAGACGGAATTAGTCGGCTTTAGTAATATCTCGGCTACACACTGCCCAGGTACGGTGATTGGCTGCTAGGTCTGCATAAATCACGATCCAATGTTGGCCCAAGTGGCCTACTCCGTAGTCTACGTGGCTCCATGTCGCTCTTGTTTCCACTGAGCTAGACTTTCAGCTGTCCTCCGAGGCTGCAACACTATCCTCGATATGATGTAGAAGGAGTCATTTGAGTCTCGAGTCTTGGTAATTACACTATACAAGTTAGTTGTAAAACTACGCCCAATATGTACTGGTCAATGCCGGCAGCGTACTAAGTCATCACAAGTGTGTTGTTCAGTGCGGCTCAGAAATTTTTTGACGCAGTATTCGCTAAACGCTACAGGTACCGAGTTCCTGAGCTGATGTCCGGATCCCCTTAACTACTCATTGACTCGTGCCGATAAATGTATTGCGTAATGCGCATTTTCGCTCATTTGCTTGCTTGCTGGGTTTACGAACAGTACGTGAGACAGTTAGATCGTTACAAGTATTAATGATGATGACGTCTACCAGGCAGATACGCCGCACAGCAATTAGAGTTTACAGCTACTACAATTAGTTTGCTGAAATTCTGTTTTAGCGTAAGTGTTTGAGTTGTTTCCACTTTTTCCTGCGGCAGTTGCCTTTTCTTGATTGCTGTTCCTACTAACCACTGGTCATACATAACGGATGTATTTCTCCGCAATCGTACTTCGTCACCGTGACCAAGTCATCATCACCACCTGTAAAACCCCGCATAGTGGTTATAGCTGACAGTTTTGTTCATCATCACACCTGTAAAACCCCGCATAGTGGTTATAGCTGACAGTTTTGTTCGCCGATGATTTTGGGAGGCGGAGTATATAGCTACGTATTGCAGGCGGAAGCTGAAACAATCGATGCGCAAATACATGAGTGTCAGTGAACTTTTCATTGTAACCAAATACGGCCGAACATGTTATTTAAGAAGGGTTGTATAAATGGAAAGGTAGTCCACTATTTTACTGACAACGAAAACGCAAACGAACTTCATTGCAAAGCCATTCTGCTCCTTTTCTTATGGATTGTGCTATTTTTCATGCCACTGAAACGGAAAAACGTTTTTTCTCTTTCGACAGCTGGAACTACGTGTTGCCAAAGCTGCGAAGTCATCCGCACCGCTTGCCTCTGATGGTCCAACATCGAAATTCAATAGCGCTGATGCTATCGACAGTCTGGCTAAACTGGCTTCGTCTATCGATGACGTTTCAGGTCAACTAATCCGTGCACGAAATAGTGGTGATACGAATAAAATTCAGAAATTGCTCAAGGAATTAGAGAGACTTGAAACGAACTTTCAAACGATGAGCAGTTTATTGCAAAAGCAACAGTTATAGTCATTCGAGCCGTGATATTTCATCTTTGTGCAATGCTCCTCACTTATATGTTGCTTTCTGATAAATTTCTTTGATAAATTCTGTCGAAAACTGAGTGTGGGTTCTGAAGACGGGACCGGCGAATAGAAGAATCTGACAAATAGCTCTAGTCTACTACTTTACTGTAGTCATTTCAGGTAATTCGGTCTTTATTTACTAATATAAATCATTAAAAAATCAATGAAGTAAAAAAGAATGAAAGCTGTCGCTAGAACATATGGGGTCCCTGCTGCCCTGGTAGGGCATTTTTGCATTTGCCTTGGGACATTAAACCACATATTCAAGGATGTATTACTATCGGCCATATTATTATGTTACCGCATCCGAGTTATTGTCTACAATGTCAAATCGCGCATCGATTTCATGTTGGCTGCGACGTCGGATGCTGCGATAATGCGGAAGAAATTATCGATTGAGTTTATTTAGGAATGTTTTCTGATGGCCAGTGAGGCAAACCATTCATTTTCCCCTCTCCAGTTATGTGCAGTTAGACCGTTGTGCAGATACGGAAGTATCAAAGTAGTCGTTCCAGCTGCTATAGCTTCGTTCACAGAGGATAGAGTGAGAACCACGGGTTGGAAGCAATGGCCGGATCAGTCCACTGATGGCAGATGGTTCTGTTTATCAGGTAGTGAGAGCTGCGCAGCGAAGGCAATAGCTTCGATGCAAGACCGCTATTGGCCACCTGGCCCAGCCATATCTGTCAGGGTCACTAGCTGTTGGTGTATCTCGTCGCGCAGGCCCTATCCAGGGAGACGGCGATTAACAACGCGACCGGTGAATGCTTCTTCACTGCCAAGTCACGGAATGGCCACCCATGGTCGCCCCCATCTGATACAGGGTTGACCGAGAGAGACAAACATTTCAATTTGTCAGCTATAAACAGCGTACCGTGGGTACATTGTTTTCAGCTTCTAGTTTCCATCATCGGAATGTGGGGCAATTGGACAAAGCGAAGCATTGCAGGCGATGGAATGTTCAGTTGGTTCTGGAACTGGGTAGCCACGCACTGAAGGCAAAAGCTTCGATGCACGAGTGCAGCTGACTGCGCGACTGGGCCAAGAGATGGCTCAAGTGGTTAGAGCGCGAATTTACTGGCCGGAAAGTCCGTGGTTCGAACCCGACCTCTGCCTCTTGACTTCTTCTTGGCTGAGTATCCCAGCCCTTGTGCTTCCTATGGTTGCATAGCAGTTAGGCACCGAAAAGGTGCTACGACTGATTGGTCCGTTTCTGCCAGTACCATTAACCATTAGTAAGCCAACCCCCCGGCTCCCCATTCAAGGAGATGGCTGTTGTCGATCCGACTCAGTTTACTGGCTAGTGTTTTCACACTTCGTTTCCAGATCATACAGTGCAAGCCTCTTTGTCACTTCTACTCAGTACAGGTCTGCGCGAAACGGGCTTTGCGAGACAGACAGCCCTCCGACAAGTGAAGTACACGTCCTAACCAGCGCAACTTATGAACTGTGAGTAGTTTATCTATCGTGGTCTCTTTAAAACCTGACGTACCTCAGTATTGCTAATCCGACGTTCCCATTATACCCTATCAATAATCCAATAGGTCAAAATGCATTTTTCGTATGTCCTCCGTGTTTAGAGGCCGTGTTTCTGATTCATAAGGCAATACGGGTCGCATTTTTGCAGTATAAACTCTGCCCTCGACGGACAAATTCACGTTCTGTTCAAGAATTTGTCTAAAGGTAAATATATGGCCGATGCATCTTCGGCTAGGACGGAACCTAGGTTGATTTTCACGAACCTGTCTCCCCGATAGTCGATCAACCAGCGCAAAATAATGCCAGAGGGCACCTTGGATATGACGGATACCAGGCTGCTACCACGACGGTTTTCGCGTGGCGTTGTTGCGCCCCTTTTTGAAGATTGGAATGATGGTCGAGGAGCTCCATTGGGCTGGTATTATGTTTTGTTACAAATCTGCAGTATGGTTGTCAAACTGTATGTACACCAGGACCTTACCACCTTTGAAGAATGTGAGGTACAGACCATCCGCGCCAGGCGTCTTATCGTGCTTGAGTATTGATATCTCACTCTGGATTTCTGTTGTTGATGGCGGGCAGGTGTTGATGTTCCGTCCAGGCCCATTGGGTTCCTTCGGCCGTTGTGTTGAAGGAAACAAGATGAAGTGTTCTTTGAAGTCGCTCAAGACGACGATCCAGGGAATCTTTTTCGCATACCGTTTCGCTGAAACTTGTCTTCTTTCGACCGGTTGTTCGAAATAGGGCACAACTGTCGCCTGCAGCGAAAGCACTTATCCCATGAGCCTTCGAAATCTACCAGCGTTCTGTCGTTCTTCAAGCTTCTGATTTTCCGTTGTTTGAGGGGTCTGGATACGTCATTACATTCCGTAGTTGATCGTATGTTGCTTCTGGTAGCAGTATGATGGCTTCGACAGACAGTTTTGAAAGCTGATAGCATAGCTTCTTTAACTCGTTTACTTTCAACCTCCCAACAACCGTCGTCCGCATGACCGTGCGTTTCCAATAGCTTTCCAGCCAGATCAGCTCGAGACCCTTGAACTACTGAAACTAGTCAAAGTTGATGAGTGTGGTTACCCCGCTCTCACTCTGGATGTTGTTGATGGCGGGCAGGTGTTGATGTTCCGTCCAGGCCCATTGGGTTCCTTCGGCCGTTGTGTTGAAGGAAACAAGATGAAGTGTTCTTTGAAGTCGCTCAAGACGACGATCCAGGGAATCTTTTTCGCATACCGTTTCGCTGAAACTTGTCTTCTTTCGACCGGTTGTTCGAAATAGGGCACAACTGTCGCCTGCAGCGAAAGCACTTATCCCATGAGCCTTCGAAATCTACCAGCGTTCTGTCGTTCTTCAAGCTTCTGATTTTCCGTTGTTTGAGGGGTCTGGATACGTCATTACATTCCGTAGTTGATCGTATGTTGCTTCTGGTAGCAGTATGATGGCTTCGACAGACAGTTTTGAAAGCTGATAGCATAGCTTCTTTAACTCGTTTACTTTCAACCTCCCAACAACCGTCGTCCGCATGACCGTGCGTTTCCAATAGCTTTCCAGCCAGATCAGCTCGAGACCCTTGAACTACTGAAACTAGTCAAAGTTGATGAGTGTGGTTACCCCGCTCTGACAAGAGTATTGCTGACGGAAAGGGAAGTGACAATAGGGACCGAACAAATGAAGCAGTCGATCCCCGTACACTGGATATTGACTCGAAATCTACCACCTAATTGTGCTTCTCCTGGACTTATTTATTCAGCTTGGGAACTCGTATCATCCGCCAGGATTGCTATATCCGTCTTGGTGACCGAAGCAGTCGCGACAGATATTGAGAAAGAACCCGTCCTTATTAGCTTCAAAATTGCAGCCTGTCGGGGCGTATGCTGACACAATAGATAAACACTGTCTGCTGCATCGACAACCACACCGCGGAAAGTCGACCGGTTACTGGGATCCAGTCCGGTGAGGCACTCTCAGCCTTCGGGCTGAGAGCAACTTCCACACCGTGGATAACCCGAATTTTTGCATCAGGATCGCCGGATACCCGAAGAGTGAGGCGTCTGAGCCCATCCTGCGTGGCTTACAACCCAGTACGGAAGCAGGGTCTTGTGTGCGTGTTTCGGAGATACAACACACATCGAGAGGGAAAGCAAGGCTTCAGCTAGAGATGCCTGTTGCCCAATTTGACACGACATACGGATATTGAAGGCGGCAACGTGGACCAGATCTTTTGAGATTAGTGTATGATTACCTTGGTTAATTTTTCTGGGCAATATTTTTAGAGACGGAACAATGGCTACGGGACTATCAGACGGATTGGTCGCACTGCATCATTTGATGAGTCGGGAGGGCCGCAAGGATGAAAGATACTTCTCAGTTACTCAAGCCGAAGGCGGTTTGGTCGAGGTACCTCACCTTGAGTTTTCGAATCAGAAGTCTGACCCACAAGACAGTGGAAAGATGTAGGGTTTTGTTCGGAGACACTGCCCATAGCCTGTCTCAAAAATCTGAACCGCCAGACAGCGATTATTACGGTTTTATTGAGGGGCCGTTCCCGGAGCCATTGACTGACTCGGCTGCAGGGGGCCAGCATCGTCTGAGAACGTGGAGTGAGGCATTATTCCCACTCCTAATGCGGTCGCGCGCAGCAGGTGCCTCCTGAGCACCACCGGTCTCTTTGATTTTGAAGGTTTTTCGGCCGTACTGAACAGCCCGCCGGCAGTCAGGGTCAGTCGTTGGGCGATCAGTGTTTTTTAAGACCGATCTTTTCTAGCCCGTCCCTCCATGAGGGAAGGCAGCATGGATGAATATGGACATGCTGGTCGCCTGGTGTTATTGCGCACATCCGATGCGCCTGTTGCTTGTAAGTTCTACATGTAGTTCGACCGTATTGGATAGTTTTCCGGTGGTCACAATCAACTGTTGGGCGGTCGGATTTAAGGTGCGAGTTTTGAAGTCGATTTCTTCTAACCCGCCCTCTCTGCATCGCAACTTCCATAGGCATGGACATGCTGGTCACCAGGAAAATGCACTTTACTGCAGAGGGGAGTAAGATTTAAGACTTAACCACCAAAAAGCCTCGTATTACGGTAAATCATAGTGCGAGTCGCTGCTTTCCTTTAACCTTCCTGGCATAGCTGCACCCTCCGGAATTACTGCAACAATAGCCCGACGACCATGTCGCTGCAGCTGTGTGTCGAACATGAGACATTTAAATTCGGTCTTCCAGACGATTGCTCTTTCCTGGGATGGGGAACTTTGAATGACGCACATCAACAGGTGGGAGCATTGGTGGATATTGCATAACCAAGTACCAATGGTGTTTGTACACGCCAATGCAAATATAGCGCCTTTAACTTCTTGTTCTACCAATGGGAATGCGAACCTTGATTCGGATCTAAGGGTCACTCACGCAGTTTCAAATACTCATTCAAGTAGGCCGTGGAGAAATGGCCTACAACAAACTACTATACAATTCAGATAAGTATACGGCTGTCGGTAACAATATCTCAGGCGCTTCCTTGCATTACTTCCACGTAGTAACGTCATGCAGACATTAACTTAGCAGTTTGGAGCACTAGCTTTGCACAGGTAGTAAACGCCTTGTAAAAACACTGTTGTCTTGCTAAACCATACCCATCTACTGATGCGCTACACTCCGACTTCCCCGTATCAGTGGACAGCAATAGCCTAGGAGACCGAATCTACTGGTTTTGGGTGCTGGTGTTTTCCGAAGCACATATCGGAACGGGTAATAACGAGATCCAACCAAACCGTCGCATGAAAGCAAAATAAAGCGAGGGTGCCAGAAGCTGTTCAGGTGGAACCTAAGTTAGCACATCCACACAATCTAGACAGACTTGTATCACGGGGGAACGGAGCTACAACACGGGTCCTGGTGATCTGAATTCGTATGGTGTCTTTCAGATGGGGCTGCTATCAAGCACAGTATCGCATAAAGTGGCGCGCCATATAATGGCTACCTAGTTGCTTCCCGTCAACCACCAAGAAAGGACCAAGCTTGGCGATTCAAATCTTTTGAACTGGTAATCGGGGAAGATCGTTAAACAACGGTCTATCGGGCCAGACGAGCTGAGTGACAAGTGTACGCGCATAAATACGACTTGGCAATATGCATTTTTTGCGTTGCTGATCGTCCCCCCATCACTACATACGATAAGAAAAAACCCAGTCTTAATGGCTATTCAAACTTTACAGGGTGCAGATCAACACGTCAAAAAATAATCGTTGCGAATTCGGGTTGCTTCTGATCAGATGTACAGTGAAACCGAATTTGGTTGGTGACTCAGTTATATGGGCGACAACAAACGTAGATCACACAAAACCGAAGCTCTTGGTTTCGATGGCCTGGAGTAGCTTTTCCTTCAGTATATGCTTGGATGAATAGAGCGGTAGATAGAGTCTGGAGATGCACGTATTGGCCGACGGTAGGTGATGGTCGTCAGCAGGTCTGATAGTTATTGAGGGCATCGGCTGGAAGCCCTGAGAACTGGCCGGTAGGGCTGGACTGGAAGTCCAGAAGTACAGCTGTTTGAGGGCGAAAAAGTGGAGTACGAAAAATTCGGATAAAGCGACTGAATACTCTTCAAAAAAAAGCAACCGCAAAGCGTGGACGCTTTCATACACACGTCTAAGGATGGGAAAAGTTTGAGTGGGTCATCAAAATTGCACTCAGTGCAAGCAGAACAGTTAAGCAGTTAGGTAGCTATTTTCGTAAAACGAAGACAGTAGGACTTACCAAGTTTTGTCTCTGTTTGCTGTCCATCGAACGAACTGTGCTCCAGAACCAACGTTTAAGACGGGCAACTTTGTCGAGGTGGCTCAAACTGCTCCCGTTCTCAATTGCTTTGCCTAACGCGGCCGTTGAACCTGAACCTGTTTCGTCATGGAAAGTCGTATAGCTTGCAAGGATCTCCGTGTCGATGTCACCTGCACCGTTCAATAATAGGCGCAAATCTTCTGCTGTGAGACCATCTAGTGCGTTGCGTGGGAGCACATCGAATACACCCTGACGTAGTTGCTGTTATACAAAGGAAAAACAAATTAATAACGAGGATCTGAAAAGTGCAGACGCAATTCAAACGCGTAAGCAAACCAGCAATGGTTCAAAACGATGGACGATGAATGGGTGAAATGCTCTGAGTAGAATAACGACATGGAGCATCAAGGTGAGGGAGGCACTTTTGAACAAACCTCACTCCTTAATGGAAGCAAGTTCTAAAAGTCTGCTAAAGTGACTGATGGCTGCCACTGCTGTAGACATTAAAAAGGACTGAGTGGTCCAATTTCCACTCAGGAAAGAACACTACCTACGGATCATCACCAGCCGTACGAAGATGCACAGGCTCAAGATAAGGCAAGATCAGCCTAACCACATCGGTACGGTAGTGAAGCATCAGTGCCAACACTGATGTTGCTGTCTTTGATGATGATGAACCACATCGGAGAAGCTATCACAACAGCGATTGACTGGCGATTAGGGCATCTAGAGGTATTGACAATATCGCGATTAGGCTCTGTTGGCAACACTAGTTTCTAAACACCCGCATCTACTAATGGCGACGTGCCATATGGACAGAAAAGGATGCGAAAACACAAAACCAAAGGACACGGCATTCATATGCATTCAGAGTTGAACTTTATGAATGAAAAGGACGTGTCGCCGACCCGAAATGCGGTGTGTGATGCTCGTTTTAGTCCCAACGTAGCGTTGAAATATTGGTCAGTTTTGATGTATCTACGTAACTGCTAACATAGCTCGACAAAAGAACTCATAGAACACGTTCCCCGACGCGGTCGCACATCGCACTCAAACACAACGAAAAACAGTGTGGAATTAGGCAAAAAGCTGGGGAATGGAGAATGTGGGTTGTTAGTAGATCCAAAATTGCGTGAACGCAAGGAAAAAAAGATCAAAAGATTCCAGGTATGAACAGGACAAAAAAATGGAATTACCGTCCAGAAATCTCGAAACATCACAACGAACGGTTCACGAAATGGTCAAGATTACTAATATGATGCAAGCATCGAAGAATGAGGTTTTGAAAGTAAGCGAAGCTGTATCATGATCAGATGATCCGACCAATTGGTGAGAGAAACGTAACGCCAGAAAAACAGTTAACCGAAAAGATGGAATCTTGGTTCGTCCAGAGGTTGGATACACCGTTATATGTATCGGAAGTACTCGCGAACCGTGAGGATCCGTCCGAAACTTCCGTCAAAAGACGATATGAGCAGGATATATAACTACTCGTAAAAGGATGAATCCCAGTCATGCTGGTAGCTGTTCTCCCAGGTTGAGGAGTTCAGCAAAATTGTTGCTTGGCGGGCATTTGATGACAAGTATTTTTAAAGCAGCAACCTGTACAGAGTGGACCTCCGAACCGGACAATTCGTTTGGTGGATTCCATTGTGGGATTCTATCCGGCTCTGATCGACAATATCGGTCAGGTAAGACAACACTATGGAGGACTGACGCGTACCAATAAATGAATGGTAACCTTAAGTATGAATTGACATGGATGACAAACATATGCTTTACATTACAAACACAAAAAGCATGGTTATACACTAAACCTACCTCTAAAGGTTCACGGACAGATTCGAGCATTTTGAATTCCGTGTAGCGTTTGACAAATTCATAGACGTTGCTTTCATTGACTTCAAGTTCCTCTCCGTTCGGTGCAAGATTATGTACTTGAGTCTGAGCAGCAACGTCTGAGCCTTTGCAAACCCCACCTTCCTCAGGAGCAGGGATAAGCGAAAAAGTGAGATTGTAGTCTGTTACCGATTCGGGACTGTCCGGAGATGCACTTCGAAGTAATTGCCTCAAACCTTCAAAGGTGGTTGAGTCGTAGAATGCAAAATCATGCCAGCGAAGAACTCGCCCAAGAATGTATTTCAACACGGGTCGATTGAAGTGCAAGGGGCACGTTTCATTTGTCAGGAGGCAAAGTCCAATCACACGCCCGATTCCTCTGGAAAACGAACGGTGGAGAAGTTGAGAAATTTAAATGGACAGACAAAAAATAACAGATTGTTCGGGTACATGCTATATCTGTATGTGCACAGTCCAGTAAAATTTTTACCGTACAGTACAGTTCCATTTTCACGGAGGAATCAAGCAACAGGGGTTAGGCCAGCCTACTTGGAGGAATCGTGCAACAGACAGCACAAACACTTGATGTTCCATGTTTGCAACCACCGTTAATCAGGGTATTATTATGTACACCACAGCCGCTCCATATAATAGAAGTCAGGTAAGGCAAAGGACCGTAATAGCCAGAGGACATGTGGTCCCAAAGGAAACCGTGTTTATACATACACATGTATGTCAACTGGTGATGCAGGATGGCTGTAGGCGGCGAACAATGAGCGTTTTCAACACATTCCCACATAAATGAGTGCTGCGTCTCATAGAAAGTCTATCGAATGATAGGGTGTTAGGGTGCGAAGTAGTGAACCCTGATCGACTTACCGGTAAATTGAATATCTGGCGACAAGTCTGAGCGGATCTATCGTAGCGGCCGACTGAAGGTTAGTACCAGGAACTGCACGTGGGAAGTAGTAGCCCTGCAAACCGGGTTGCCAGAATAACGGGACGCGCTCAGGATCTGCATTGTTACTACTGGACGGAGTGCTTATCGGACCGAGTGGGACAGTGGAGATAGTTGATCGGAAAGTGGATGTCTGTTCTCCGGTTTGGCTTGACTCACGCCAGTTGACCAACCGTTCGAGAATAGGCTGCGACGAAGAGGTACTTGATAACCGAGGCCTTTCGTGGCTACAGAAAGGAAACGTTGATGTTCAGTGTTGTAAGAGCTTGGAATCAGCAAACCTGCCGACCAATGGAATCCGACAGATACTTACCTTGTCTGATCCCGTTCCGTAGCATCTGACATCATCAACACAGCACGTGCTTCTTCGACACGATTACGGAGAGCATCTTCATTTGACAACAGAGTAGCGTGCTCTGTCGGTGGTAATTCCAACAACATTCCGGTTACCCGTGCGGCTAAATCTTCGGATCTGGTGTGATGCAGCACTCGTACAAACAGTCTGTTGCCCACTGAGTTGAATCCCGCGTTTTCAGCTGCGGTTTGTATGTAGTCGCCTGTGGATCCGAGAGGGGATGTAGGCCTCGAAGCCGCTGGGGAATCGGGGGAACTGAAAGCCGCGGGTCTTGATGTGCTGGATGACAGCAGTGAAGAACGGAGCAACACCCTAGGTCCAGACTCCTGACTCCCATGATGACTACTGGGACTTGCGCCTGAAGCAAAAAGATACTCGGATAAGATTAGTCACAGAAGTATACAAACAACATACGGATCCTGAAAGCAACAGCAAGAAAAAACACACCTGGAGAAAGTCCCGGTATGGTCATCGTTTCTGTCGGCACGTTAACGCACTCCGACTCCCCAGTCCCACGCGTCGGAGATGATGGTATCGAGTAGCTAACGCGGCGCCCTGTTGACCGACCTTGGGGGTGCGAGGCTGATTCAGCAACGCCAGTTGTGCTATTGTTAGTAACCCATTCAGGATAGAATGGTGATGCTTGCGCAGAAAGTCCACCAGCACGTCGCCAGGCACTTGTGCGTGCACGTCCAGCAGATAGCCTTGACTGTCCACCGTATGGATAAAATGATATAGGCACTGTCGTACCACCACTGACGACTGGAGCAGAATCTGTTGCTCTTGGCTCTGTGCCGAGGGATAGTGCACTCGTCGATGTGGTCAAAGCGCTGCTGGAGAAACGCGAATTGCCGCCAGAAGAGATGGGTGCATGTGTGGTAATAGAAAGGGACCGGGCGATTGCTTGTGCTCTACTGAGGTTGGTGTAGTGACGATGATGGAACAGTGAAGTGTACGAAGCTAAAAAGAAAAGAAAACCAGTACCGCCGTGTCAGATGAGTTGGAAAAAACGAATGTCCTGTGATTCGAAGTCCTTTATACAACTTGTATATTTTAGGTACATGAACAACTTCAGCACACGACATTCATGGAGTTGGATTACCCTCGAACAGCAATCAGTCGCAAAAAAGCGAGCAAACAAGCAGTATCATTAGACCTGAGTAGTGAATTAACTTACAACTGAATGACGTTGGCATTCACTAATAAACGGAGTAAGGAGGAGTGCAACCCTGAAATTGTTTCTTGAGAACAAGTGTATCACGCCCCTAATTGCCCCCAAGCAACTCCGTAAAAATGGGGGCAAATGCACAAGTAGTGTTAGCCCGTCAGTTACCCGCAAGGCTGAGGCACAACCATAACTAATATAAAAAAATCCAGGTAAGCTCACGTGAGGATAAGGACGCTGACGAGAGAGAGGTCACGGAGGAGGATGTCGTTGGTTGCAGAAGCGGCGTTAAGGGAGGCAGAGTATCTGGTGATAGAACAGCTTCGGAAAACACAGTGAAGAACGACCGCGCCACACCGCTACCTTCTCCCGGTTCGTCTCTGAACGAAACCTTAACACGGTGACTGGACAGAAAGGCGGGTTGACTGATTTGGTTTGTGTTGCTCAGCGAGGCAGCTGGGACTGGACTGGCCCCAAACAAGGTTCCCAATAGAGGCGAATCTGTCGTTGTGCCAAGCAATAGTCCGACCGCCAATGAACTTCCTCCGGAAGTGGACTGCTGGCGAAGACTACCAGCTGAATTTGACGGACTTATGTAGCGGCCGATACCAGTAGGCGGCGTGGTCAGTGAACCAAGACCAGTGCTACCCGGCGTATTGGAAGTTTGCGACTGGCGCTTCGCGTACTCCGCATTCAGTTGTTTGACTGTGTTCATAATCAGGGAGCCCCATTCACGGTCGACCTGAAATAAACCAGAATGATTTACAATGTTTCCCAGATCGTAATGATGACAGGATCGTAAGCGAAGCGAAACGGAATAATAGGAAGAAAGGTAAGCGAGACAAAAAAGACATGAAAAAAAAACAATAAACCCACTTCCAAGACAAGATCTCGACGCGAGGCATTGCGCAACCGCTCCATCTGCTTCCGGAACCGAGCCTCCTTCATCGTGAATCCACCTAATTCCAATATGTAACTTCGGTGTTCGGCGCCGACATCACTTGAGAAATGACGACCGAAAAACTCCAGAGATAAACACCATCGAGACAGCAGGGTTGCAGCGTGTCCAACAGAATCAAGGAAACCACCACCAACGCATACTACAAATAAAGAAATCAAAGTGAATGTGTGCCGAGCTCATTAGACTCCCACAATAATAAAGCATGTCACAAATCACTTACGTGCACGGTAGGTGAGACCAGTGTTGGTAGATAGACGGGCGGCGTCTTCAGCGCTGAGTTTTTCTAAACAGAAACGGCCTCTGCGGCCACCCTTTGAAACTTCTCTACCCCACTGACTGAAAGATCCATTTAACTGCATGGGAAGATGCTCCCGATTGGAAATGTTACGTTCAATCCGGACATCATCTGTAAAATAACTGGAAAAATACCGCGTTGTGGTCAAGAGAGGTATGGTAGAGCAAGGCAATGACCAACGAAGGGCTCCGAAATGACATCATTAAACAACATATAGACTCAAGTGTAAGCTACATCGTCAAGGCTCTCTACAACCAAAAAGTCCCTAGCACAATGCAAACAAACATGGGCGAGTACCTTACACTAAGGTGTAAATTACGATAATAAAATGCCCATCGGTCAATCAGCTTCGATTAAATCATCCAATTTTTGGTGATTTCCTGCACATTTTGCCGTTTACGGAGCATATTGTGGCGGTGATGCTAAACTATGAAAGTAGGCCCTGTTAGGATACTTAAACCATGTTGAGAATAAGCGGTTATACATTAGAACCTCCCCTATATAGAAATCAATTCTGACGGACGCAAAAAGTGGTGTTTCTGGGAATGGTCTCTATACCGGGAGAGCAGGCTTTCTAATGAACTGAGCAGCAGACTTGTTTAATTTTGTGTGGTTTTGAGTCTACGATGGTTCATTTACTTTTTGCCAATAGTAAACGTCGCTTCTACGTTCAGGTCCTATTCGTGTCATTCTTAATGACTTTATGAATGTTAGCATCATTGCAGAGCACACGTTTTTCGAGAGCTATTGAGCCAAGGACTGTTGGCCAATGACGTTCGAAATACCTCATTTCGTCAGCAATACATCCATCAGCGAAGCCAAAGATTCTAAACAAATAGACCTTCCCTAAGGGTTATCCGAGCCGAGATTCGTTTGGGTTAGGATGAGATGTTTCACGTTGCTCGTAATCAAGATTGGTATTTCGTTGACGTTCAGCCACCGCCTGTAATCCATCGAAACATCAACCCGAATGTTATTGTGTGGTCGGATAATTCCAATCAATGATTGCATTCACCACATATACTGTGAAACAAAATAGTCATGGGCTCAAGTCTGAATGAACAAGTACTACACTAATACGATAGCAGTATGTGCGAGAACACTTACCCTTTAGTTTGTCCTCAATGCACACTCTTCGAAGAAAAATTCGCAATGTTACAAAGAAAACCTGGCTACTGTACTACCGTGGCTAACAAGTGACAGTTGACTCCGTTTTCTAAGAAACTGGTGGCATAAAATGGCAGTGATGACTGACAGCTCTCTGGGATTCGAGAATAGATGTTTATAGGTCTGAATTTTGCAGTTCATTGGCTGCACAGTGGGGATCATGTCACCAGATCGCATCCATGTTAAACGCTTTTGAAGAAATACCAAGTTTTCCATGTCACCTCTTGGTTACTTTGCCTTTGGCCCCTCCCACCTGACTCCCTACCGCAAACCACTAAACTATTATTTTACCAAACCAGGTGCATCAGTGACTGCATGAGCGCAGCTTGCAATACTCTAGTGCCAGCAAAACATTGAAAAACAGCAGCGTAGATACGTGTCCGGGGGCTACATCTGCCATTAAGGAGCATTTCAACTGTCTCACTGTCAAGACCGGAGTGAACATTTGAAGACAGATCCATGTGTAAAGAGTTAAGGTGGAATAGATTGTCTCCCGATGAAAGTGCCCTGCAGAAGCAGCACAGTCAGTCTACGGTCCGCAATCTGATTCATGAAAACTGTGTTCATAGGACAACTAGTAGATACGGATCTGTTACCCTGAAAATACAACCCATTAATTATTAGAGTACTATCCGTCTTTTGAACAGCTAATTCGGCGTTAGGTCACAATTCATTGTCTCTGTGCCGAAATCAAATAAATAGCGTAAATCTCACAGGTAGGTTGGATTTCAATCTAAAGAAAGTGTGCTGACATACAAAATCCATCTACGGTACAGTCTCAGGAGCAATTATCGTCAGCCCGTCCCATGAGCAATCGCTGTGCAGCAGTTTTGATGTACATAGTCGCCTGAATAATTATTCCCGGGGACTATAGTCAATAATTCTTTCACATCCTAGTCATAAGAAAATTTATTGAGTGGTTCGACCCGTACTCGAGTGCGCGACAACGGAGCAAAATAAACAGAAACAACAGTGTTACCGGGAAGGTATCGTGCTTGTAACTAAATGAACATGTTGAAACCTCCACTGAGGATCAGCTAATAACAATACATAAGTATTACTAGAAAGTTGTGATCTGGCTAAGAATAAGCAGTCAAAAAGATGGACCACTAGTGAACTGCTAACGAACATCCGAACCTTAGGATAAGAAGCGCACGAAGGTCAAAAAGCAGTCTGAAACATGACAACCAAGCATGAAGCTAAGCAATTTTTATCAGACTAAGGCATAGAAATAAGCGTGGTATTCAGAAAGGGTGAAAGTTTGACTGATCTATGTCAGGTACACCAATATCCGTATTGCAAGGCTTACCGGGCAGGTCCAAACAGTTCAGTCCGCGTAGAGGTGGGGTGCAGTCGTTGTGGTTGCATAGCCAACGGCAATGAGTCTGATAAGGGTGTATCAATAAGGTCCAAACCAAAGCCAGACAGCGATAAAATACTTTCAGACCGACGGAAGAATGAGTCCTCACGTTGGGTTATCTGGCCAATTAGGCAAGACGCCGGTTCTGTAGTTGCAATTAGAATGAAAACAAACATTGATTGTGCTGTCAACGTTATACCTGCAAGTGTTTGCTCTTTCGTGGTTAAGTAAACACCAGAAATATCGAGCAGTGCTAAATGAAGCGAACGGCAGAGTTGTGCACCGCAGTGCAGTTGTATAATGCAGATAGAAATGGCCCCTAATGAAAGACAGTCTGGTTAGGAACAACACTGTTGCGGATGGAACTAATCTGAGGAGTACGGCGCTTCGAATTAATGCCATCCTGTTATTTATTTATGGATGTGAATGCACTACATCCTTAAAAACTGAGCGTTTCGCTGTTTTACGATCATCCAACCCACGCACCGAGCCTTCACACGAATGTGGTCATGTATGTACTTGCGTCTGGTGCGCGCATCACTCAGGAGAAACGACAGAGGTCGTTCCCTCTTCGGGCTTGTGTGGCAGTTGAGTGCAGGATACCGGGTCGGTAGTACCGCTCCTCAGGCAAGACTGTACTGCGATACAGCTTAGTTAAATGACTGAGGGTATATAGATACATCCGGTTGTACTTCAACATATGGGCTGTCGATTTAGCGGTGAGCGCACACAAACACGCATATATGGTGAAACCTATGTGACATCCATGTGGTGTCAGGACGCGACAACGAAATGACATAGAGGAAAAGGAAAGTCCACCTTGCCCCCGAAATGCAAGCAGTACTAGTCAAATATGTCGAATGCAGTTCCAGCGGGGAATTATTGGTTGGATCTCTCGTGCTCATCATCAAAGATCTCAAATATATGCGTGCTTGGACGAAGGGATAGCGGGAAGGCGCAGGTGCAGGGTCGTTATGAGGTTGACAGCCGTCGCTCGAAAGCCGGATCTCTAAGATAAGCGTTCAAAAATTTCTTTCTAACGGACGACAGGACTAGCTAACACAAATCTTCGGAATACTCTGGCATCCGGCTGATTCTGGGATACGGATCAGGAATTTTTAGTGGAAGCTCACACAGAGACCATCTCAAAAGGCAGTCTCTTTCGTAGTTCGATCTCTTGTAGGAGGCTTGCCGCTGGACTACGCATCGGTCCAGTCGAATGGTCTCTCCTGGTTATCTTAAAAGAGAATATCGCTTTGAGATGCTACACTATGCACGTTCGTGTATTCGCCTGTGAAACATTCAGCATGACTGAGAAAACCTAACAACTTCAGGCAGCTCTGATACTAGAGATTTCATCGCTGTAAAGAACGCTCGTAGCGATGAAATAAGTCACAAAGAGGTTGCACAGGAATATGAATCCAAACGAGAGCCACTGGTGCAATTCCAGTGGGTGGTTATGAATCGATGGCCTCCCGAAAGTGTTCGCCTAACTTTTACGGTGGTGACAATTTTCACGGACGAGAAACCTGTTCGTTATGAAGGATCGTTGGTAATATTGTAGGTTATAAAGAGTACTCACAATACTAATGCAGTAGCTTCAGTGTAGCATTGAGAGGTTGGCAAATGTGAGTTGCGTAAATTAGTCATCCGTACAGTCTATGGGGTGTTCCTTTCAAGCTAAATCGTTCTCCACGAAGAGTTTTTGCTTAAGAGTGAACACAGTCGCGTTTACCTTGCACCACTGGTCCCCATAATAACCTCATCCTTGTGACATGAGGCTGACAATGCTGGCAACGCCACTGTGACATTCGGATTTTAGTGATGCTATATTGGAATATACGATGGCTGCAAAAAGAAACAGGAAACAATACACTATGCTCGAAGTGGATAGATGTATCAACTAAAACACCAAGCGGAAATCTAGGGCTGCTCGCAGAGAGCTTCAAATGAGGTTTTCATCAGTCAAGCTGTGATAATCTGGATGACACCCGACACAGACTAACCCGTCACCAGGGGCTTGTCACCAAGGATGTCAGTCTTGACATAAATACGATGTGCTGGAGCACATTGAACCTCCTCATTCGTTTCTGGAAGTCATAAATTATGAGTTTGAATTCATTCAAGGGTTAACTTTGCCGGTTTAACACAGTTGGCATAACTCTGAGAATACAACTTACCATCGGTACCGGGGCCACCACGTTCCAATTGAGTTATGTTGTGGATCATAGAGAGCGACCCAGACAAACCGACAGACTGAAATGTGATAGATAACGACAAAAAATATAGGTAGGCCAACGAGATTTTGAGTCAATGTGATCAGTAGTGACAAAATTCAACATCGGTGAAGACAACGAATGGCTTTTGGATCGACCAGGCGACCACATTTAAGTGACACTGTGACGTCGCCAGGCATGGAATACATAGTTGGAGTTGAGGGTTAGGTACAGTTATGACGATAAACAACCAATTTATGTAATTTGGTGCGAATCTACTTGCTTTCAATGACAGCTGATACATATAGACTTAAAGCCAGTGCAACAAACCCCATAAAAGTACGACAGAATACCTGCTACAAAACTGATATCCCTTTGTGAAGTAAACTACTCACAATAATGCAGTCCAGTTCTGACGGAGGCAACGAGGAAATATCTACAGAAGCCTAAAAGAGACATTAATGCGGCCATAACTAAGTTTTTTTCTGACAAGTAAACTGTCAAATCAGTTGATCCCAAACGAACAGTTGTGCAGATACGGTGGGCTTTGCTCATGTTTCGACAGTGACATTTTACGTTTCTTCGATATTTAGCAAAAAAACTGACAATAAGAACGCGATGATAGTTTAACTGGTCCAATACGAGGAATATTCAGATGTTATTATTAGTTTTCTACTTTACCCACATAGATACCGTACTGAGTAAGGATAATCCTGAAGGAACTGACCAGGCGATCGCGTCCCCAAGAGAGATGGTCTCGAGATGCATTAGTGACAGTTGCCGAGTTACACGGAATGACTAATGAGCAGGCATGTGCAAAAAAAAACGCTGACGGGACCACCGAGTACGCTGTTGCTAAGCCAATTATTTTAAGGAAAGATTAGTGCTGACGTGTCTGGTAATTCTAACATTGACAAACCAAAGAAGCTTACAATGCTTTTCACGTCTTCCCCGATCAAAGGAGTACTCTGAATCGAATAACAGAAATGAACGAACCGCCGCCGGAAACATTGTCTAAATAAAACTGTTAGCTTTGAAAATATATGCTCAGTGTATTCAGTTAGTTCCCGACTCCTTCATTAATGGGATAAGATAAGGAAGAGCACGTGATCCTTTACTTTAACGCTCTCGGCGATGGACATGTCGTATGGATAGGCAAAGTAAAAGCCTATCGCTGAAAATGAATTCAGGCAAAAGTGTCGTTGGATTCGCTTCATCGAGCTCCATATTATTCTCATAAAACTTGGAAAGATTTCTTTATGCAAAACATGACGCGGTCAGAGTGCCGCGACAGCGAATAGAAATCAGCTAAGCAGTTCACAGTGAAGAGCTAACGCCAACATCCTTTCACAACAAAATATGAAGATAGTTATTTGATCGTATCGAAAAAAAAACAGGAACGCTCTAGCTTCATTCGGGGTGCCGGATTGTTCTCCAGATCGAAAATTTCTTTCAATAAGCTACGTAAGTATAACCCGATGCATTGCAATGTGCAAAAATGGTTGGGCGGGAAAGTTTCATTCGTTCGTTTTAGCAAATCTGGTAAGCATAAGTCTTTAATTTTTTTGTTTCAAGTATGTGATGAACTAGAACAATTATTAGAAAAAAAGTAGTAAAGCTTTCCAGACTAACCTTCAACGAACGTTTTCGCCAGGTCTGTTATGGTAGTTTTAAAAAGCTTTCTTGTAAAGAAGTATTGTCTAGTGGTCCCGCGTAAAGGTAGTTGGGAACATATTTCGACAGGCAACATTCTTGAGTGCAGTAAGAAAACCGGTTCGTGAAAATTCACTTTGAAGCTCAGGACTTTCACTACCCCCTTCATTGTTCAAGATAGTCTATAAATCCTAACCTAACTTGCGACTGGAATGACACACCAAGACACACACCTTTGGACACACTGTCGCTGGTCACTAAGTGGATTACTGTAATTGGCCAACATGAAGCACCCAGAAAACTTTGCTGCGAGATTTGTCACACAACGTAAATGGATGAGAATGGTGTTGTGTTGTGGTCTAAACCGAGCGTAGCAAATTGATTAAGGTGGTTGGTCGGAATTCGGAGAAACGCAAAGCTTAGGAAAGGATTACGACAGCCGAAATACGAAGCACAGGTTACAAGCGGATACTGTGCACAGTGCTATGCAACATAAGCTACACCGAGTGGAAATATTATGAACCAGCCGGGTGGACGATCGAACACGATCTACGAAGATTCACAACAACAATTTCCCAACTTCACGCAGTTTAAGTGTTCTCATATTCTCCTTGGCCTCTCTCTCTCTCTCGACTTCCTCTATCTAGGCTTGAGTAACCTGGCAATATCCCAGTCTTCGTGCTTCCTTCTGGTAGCATGGCAGCTACTAGGCACCAAAAGGGTGTTACAGCTGAACTATTGTTACCTTTTCCTCGACGGGTCGAACAAAACCCGCAAGTTTTCCGAATGATCTGCCGGTGTATTACAGGAGTACAGGAAGAAATATACCCTCCATTACCACAAGCAACGTGCCTACCTTAGATTACCAGCCACATGATATTATGAAGGATTTTTTGAATGCGTACATCACAGGCATCGGGTGTGAAATACAAGACTGTGCATGCATAAAACTGGCCTGAGGAGTACACTTTTTTAAGCACCTATCATATAAAAGCACTTTCCAATGAAATGAAGTGTAGGTCATAGTGAGCTAGCCAGCTATCCAGTCAACCTAGTACTGTCACCTGAACACGCCCTACATGCATGTGTTACAGGCACCGGAATTATCCCCTACCCTTCAAGTAACAGGACATTACACAGCCATTCAATCAAACATCGCGCTGAAAGTTAAGCAAACAACATTGCCCTTCTTACATGTTGAATTGACCAGGCAGTGGATACTTATAAGATATTAATGAGATCAATAATAGGTAGTGAAGCCTGGCTGATTCCTTTCCAGAGGTGTGTATGGACGAATAAGGGAACCACCTCCACAAAATAAGCATACCTTCTGTTAGCACTGTCCATTCGCTGCATTTTACTGGTCCGTACAATCGCGGTCAAAATGTGACCGTCCTGGATGACAAGACATTTGTTCACAATTCCTATTGTATTCCAAGTGCTTTTTTGCTTAGTGAGAGCATCTCCTACGATAAACGCCCTGATTCGTTCAAATGATTCCAACCAGGGAGATTTGTGCGTTTGTTGAGATATCCCATTTGGGATCGATGTCTATACCGCGATCCTTGTTGAGTGAGCATGTGGTTGACTACGAAATGAATTTACGAGGTGACACAATGCTGCACCCATACAAGCAAAATATTGGGGAGTAGATAGAACGATAGTCTGTATAGTATAGGACAGAAGAATCACCAACCTACCTCGGTTTCCCGGTCCGGTAAATCAGCCATTTCCAAAGTGTCTCCTTTGTCACGAGCTGCGTTCGTCAAAAGCTGACGTGTAACCCCTGAGGGCCAGGCTGTTCCGAAGGCTTTGAAGAAGTATAAGAGCGCATCCAGTACATAGGCTAAGTGTTTGCTCGCTGAAGCTGACACGGACGGTACACTGTCTCCGTGATCACCACCAGAAGCCCGCATCAAAGAAAACACGTACGACAGTAAATCAGTTCGCTGAGTTAGTACAGTGCCATCCGCATGTGCCACGGATTCTGAGCCGGTCGGACCACCAAGTGAAGACGGAAGGGTCCCCGTGGGACGAGCGTTTGTTCCAGACCGACCGATAGTTAGCACACTGTAGGAACCAGTCGATCGTCCAGATAGAGTCGCTGATGTCTGCTTCAAGAAGGGAAAATGGAATACGAGGAAGTTCAGATAATTGAAGACGTCTTGAAGAACCGGTGTTGCTTCAATGGACGTATACACCATCAATCGGCGAGTTATTAGGATACAATCGACTTTCACTCACTCCACACGAACGTGGATTTATTTTAGGGCGGAAAATATCACTAAGATTCTTTGAAAAACTCAAACTTAATCGAAAAGCCAATTATGAGGTGCAGGGTAAACCCTCAGACAGAAATCTTTTGTGACAATATAGTCAGCATCACTCAGATTGAAACATCGATGTGGCCACTAAAATTTCATTACTCGGCAACCACAACGCTCATTTAAATTTAAAGCCTTAGAATGAAAAAAATAAAGAGTTGATAAGGAAGGGACCTGGTGCTAGTTTACCACAACCATTCTGACGTGTTTACACCTCCAAACAATTAACCATACAATCTGGAATGAAACTGATAGCACCAATGTCACGGTCATCGATTAACCGTCACTTATTACCATGTCACCAGACCAGTATGGGAAACACCGGCAACAAATGAACTCTCCGCAATCCCCTTCATACACTTTTGTCACGTCACACGATGTCCACCTTGCAGTTTGCGTCATTCTGAGGGAGAAGCGGATACGATGTTTCGGCATGCGCGTCGCATGACCAATCCACCACAGTTGAAGGTGCTCATGTTCTCCACGACTGAAGCATCAGCTTTACAACCAAATGTCTTCTAATGACCTCGTTACGAATTTGTTGACGCCATCAACACCGGCAACACTTCTGAGACACTGGTGGTCGAAAACCTTAAAGCGCCTCATATTCTCTGTTTGCAGAGACAATGTTCCAGAAGGGTACGATACCGCCCTTACTGTAGCCCAGTGACTTCGACGCTACAAGTGACGCCAATTAGCATCACCATCACCGAGAGCATGACATCAGTGTTTAACACCGATGCTTCGCTGCCGTACGACGCCAGTTGGCGAACCTGATTGCTTCAATGACATACAACCACAAAGTCTGTTTAATTATACTTGCAGCTTTAGAGTTAAAAGAAGAGTTTTCAGCAACCTTGTGGGTAGTTTCCTTTATGAAGATAAAGGAATGGCTAAGAGGCTGACCTAGTACTGGCCTACCACAAGCGTTTTAAGGTGCCCATAGTTCCGAGCGCTCAATCAAGTAGCACAAACACTGTTGACCTCAATCATCCACCATTTCCGAAACTTTCCTTTTTTCGGTAACCGAAACTGTAGCAGCTGGAACTAACGTAGTCCTAGTACATAGCTTATAGCTGGTAAACTGACTCGCCTCACTATCTTTAGCTCTATGGTAGCTTAACGAAGGACAAATTTATACTGCAGATTTTTAATGGAACGATGTCTCGATCCGATTTTCCGGGTCGCTCGAATTTCGTTACTCCAAACTCAGGGCTCGAATCTACTGACCAGAAGACTCACGGTTCACCCCAAACGCAGGTTTCTCACACCCGTCTCGATTTGGACATCCTGGTCGTATCTCAGTCATTTTGCTTCCCTCCATCTGCATCGCAACCGTACGCCAAAAGAGTACCACTGTGAACGATTATTATTAAGCTTCAAGGTTAAGTTTCGAAGCACACATAACATAGACGAGTGAAAGTCAATCTGTCGTTGGTGTTCAGTTGGTTGGAGAATATAGTATGTTAGATCGGAGCAATGAAAGTTATACTAAATTTATTCGCAATTACAATCCCAAGGACATTTAGTCATTGAAAATTACATGGCGAAAGCTTCTTGAACTTAAAGGCTTTATCTGTAAATTTCTAGACAAGTACAAAGCCGCCAATTTAAAAAAAACAAGAAGCAAAGAGAAAGAATGGCAATAACTTACGGCTGTAGGACCAGTATCCTGTCGATCGGCACTCGTGGCTAAAAACCAGAAGTCAAGATGTTACAGTTGCCTCATTGCAAATGTCAAAACTTAAACCAGCGAGTGTCCACGGAAACGGACAAGTTTGTACTAACTTAGACAACCAAAAAGGATATCTAAAGTCAGTCTCGTTTGGTATTTTAAGAAACAATTAAGGTGTAATGAAATAGGAACAGGGACGAAGTTCCGGTCTCCGTTGATTTGATTTATATTCACCATGAGAACAAACGCTCGGCGCTGCGAATAACGTTGGAAACTGCTAACTGAATGAGTACGCGACTGTCGTAGCCATCAGATGAGACCAAACCAAAAGAAAACGCGTTTCACATAAACATATTCCGCTTCAAAATTGAAATTGTAAATATATCCACATCCCATATACTTGGTAGTCATCAAGTCTTCAATGAGTGCGAAAAAATTTGAGCACTCGACTGCTTTCAAGTGGTCATATCTCCCGCCAACTCCCAACATGTAGGCGCAACTGCGGAGTAAACGCAGCTAACATGCTGTCGAACCACACAGCGCCACCAGGTTGTCGTACTTTTTGCGAGTATCTTGGGGATAAAACCCGTCGCAGGTACCCTAACGACCAAGGAGTTCACAAGGTTGAAGTGACGTTTGCACGCAAGTAATCGGTTGGGTTTTGCTTATTAGGGTATGGTTCATCACTCATACATGTAGGTGCTTATACGGCGAAACTAGAGTGTGCGTTTTTCTGATGTACTATGAAGGAATATGTAGTATGAAATTGATTGGGAAAACAACTGAACGGTTATATCATTCCTTCCAGGCCGGCCTGGAAGACACCCGGTAAAACAGGCGGATAGACCAGAACACAATGATGCAGAAAAGCGACATGATACAACACAGGGCATATTGTAATCCGTTACTGTCAGATTACCATAATCATCAACAGCATGGCATCAGCGTTCAACAATGATGCTTCGCCGCCGTCAGATAAGTGCACTCGTCATCGGCACTTTTTCAGCGTTAAGAATACAGTTAAGATAATCGGCAAATGCGATAGCGCAAGAGGATACATGCACAATAGACGTGGTACCAAGTAATGGTGTGTTTGAGACATATGTACAGTGCACAATAAAATGGACATAGCTTTTGGTACATGTTGAAATGGGGCTATCAGGGGGGAGAGAGGAAGGAGAGCAAGAAAGGAGCGAATAGGAAACGCAATGAAAACTCACGATCCGATGCTTCATTGACAGTTCGCTTGAAGCGAATGGCCCAAGCGGACGAGAAACGCAGCTGGGACTCGAGGTTATCCAAAGCATGTGATAACCATTGCCAAACCGGGGAAAGCACGACTCCAACAGCTGCCATGAGCTCAGCGAAATCGGGCTCCGATACGCGCGCTCTGGATGGAAAACTTGGCGGGCGCACAGTTGACACTAATCTATTTGGTTGCCCAGAAGTGCCCAGCAACGGGAGAGTGATTTGAACTGAATGATTCGTTTGGAACAATTGAGGCTGGAACTCAGTGAATGACGAGCCGAAGGGACGCGTAGTGAAGGTATTCGACGCTAGATTCGTAGTAGACATTGGAGAGGATAAAAGTAATGTATGTGGATTAGTGCATGTGGACATCGTCGTTGCAGTAGAACCGGATGAGCTAACGCTTGTCGACGAGCTGTAAACAGGGAGCTGTTTTTGTTGTTCGTACACAGAAGGTGGAGGAGCGATAGAAGCTGGAACTGAGACACAACGACGGATGGTACTGTTGAAGGAACCCGCTTCCTCGCGAAGTTCCACAATCAGATCTGCAATCACGCGCATTAAGCATCCAAAGGCTCGGCTGAGGTGTATCTGAGTGTTTATTGTGCAGCCACGCTATAAAAATGGATGAAGGTAACACCATCCAAACAATCGTTTAGTAAGTGGAAGTGGCAAAATTCTGGGCTGAAGAAACGCCTGCGCAACATATCATGCATATCATTCAAAAGAGAATAAGAGTCTAAATATCTGCTAAGGCTGAATGCTTTAGGAATGAATTCGATCAATGAGCCGATACAGCGGACATTATCAATCAGCAAAGCGCTACAAATGGAGGCTTACGGTGAGGCGAATCGTCATACCATAGAGCAATACACAAAGCCTCAAATTAGTCAGGCTAACTCAAGATAGAAATGCGAGCTGCATTCACGCAAAAGCAAAAGTGCTGCCCTTGTGGAGTTGTATACATACACATGACTGCCAACCAAATATTCCACAAATTTATCTCTCATCATTTCAGTGATTTATGAGCGCAGCATATTAACTCAATGAGTTCTACTGAAGTGCCAGGCGGACAAAATGAAGAAAAACCCTAGGAAGACACCAGAAATTGATGCTTAGGTGGTAAGATTAAGGTCGTGGAGACATATGAGGTGCCTCGAGATGACCTTGAAGACTACCTTTTCAACTGATATCGTAGCACCTATGTGGGCGGTTATACTAATGCGAACACAAAAACTTAAAATTAAGCCTCTGAGAATGACACTTGACAGGCTTTGTAGGCAAGACAAATGGCTGGTAAACTACACCAATGTATCTGTTTTCTAAATGCGTCCATTAGAAGGTAGTTCTTATAGATCAGCGGAGGGAACCGCTGGTTCACCAGACAAATGCATAAAAATCTGTGATGTGTCAACACGTCTCTCGGGATGATGAAAGACAAAAGTCTTGACTGAAGCCTGAAAATATTAAAATTTAGAAATAATGTAAAAGTTAGACAATAGGAACCCACATCAGATTTGGCCGACGCATTGCTAGTTGACATCGCGTTGGTAACGGGATTAGAAACACTACTACCGGAAACCACAATGGTTGGGGTCGTCGTCGATGATGCGGATGTACTCGAAAGCAGATTGATCACCGACTGCACCGAACGACGGACGGGGCTGGAGCTCGTTCGTAAGGAACCGGTTACAGATGTACTGGTTGCTGTTAATGGAGTTAAAGTGGTACTAGAGGGCGCAGTCGCGTCTGATGCTCTCCTCGTACCGGAGGCAGTGTTGATGGAGAACGCAGCTTCATCTGACCTGGAGACCGCAGGGCGAGAGCTGACCCTGGAAAACACTGGACTACGGGTCCAAGAGCCAAATGTTGGTGATGCCGACCTACTCTCAGCATCTGCACTGGAGTTCTAGAATTAAGGAAAACCGAATTTGACCAATGATGTCAACTGTTTTCAAACAACCATACATAGACGCTGCAATGAACGTCAGCGAAAGTATCTAAAACCAAAGAAAACTTAACGTACATCACTGTGGTGAGAAGAGTCATCGTCATTGTCATCCTCTTCTTCGTCTTCTCCTTCAATCAGCTCCTCGCCATCATCCCCATAGCCATCTTCATCTACATCCTCCTCCTCATCCGTTTCATGTTCCTCGTCGTCATCGTCATCTTCGTTATCATCTCCGTTATCCTCACCCTCCTCCTGATCATCGTCTTCGTCGTCATAGTCGGATACTTGACCATCAGATGCATCCTCAGCTGGAAAATCAACAGTTACTTGGCCAGATGGTGATCTATCACCGTGTAACTCACGATCATCGTCATCATCTTCATCACCAACGCGATTAGGCATGTCCGACCCTACGAGAGACATGGATGGTGCATAAGAACCGACTTCAGAGGTCAACATCTCGTTGTAACCAAAATCATGACCGGCCGGCTGGTCACCAATAGTCTGAACCGTCTGGGATGGAGGGTGTAGCGCAGTCTAAAAAAAGAATCACAAACACAATTGGCGATGAGCGGTTGATCTAAACAAAGCATTAGTTAGAAGAAACTCACGAATCGATAGCCAAAAACCTACCGTTGCAGAAAAAGCTTCAACCGTAGGATTACGGTCTGACCTGATATGACATAGGGAATCGCAAGAAACAGTAGTAACTTCTGACACGGTATCGATCGCATCCAAGTTGTCCGGTAATGTGGTAGCAACGGTCGCACCCGTACTGCTGGCCTGACTAGCTGAGCTTTCACCGTCCAATAAGGAAAATGAAATCCTCAACCCATCTTCTTCCGTTACAACATTCAAATCGTCCGACTGCTGTGAGGTGGTAGACTGAGGACGGTCATCGCATGAAGGAACAACAGAAGTGTCCAACGTACGACGGCGTTTGGGTAGGGTCCCGAAGTCTAGATTGTCTGCACCTCTGGTGACAGCGAAATGACGCGCCTGACTTGTCGAGGCTGAGGTCAGGTCACCCATAGGTGTTGCCACATTTGTGGAATCTTCCCCCTGCTGCCGTCCTTCCTGTATAACATACGAACTGTTCGTGCGATTGACGGTAGAATCAGACAAGCTTGGATCAACTGTGACTGCGCTAAAATTCCCGTTCTGCGTGTTAGTGCTTGTCGATCCAGATGATCCAAGTTCACTTGCACGAATTTCAGAAATATACGAATGTTCTATGATTGGACCAGTAGTGCAATGCATAGTATTATCCCCCACAAATGATCCGATTTGCACCGTAGACTGTGTGACAGAAGTCTAACAGTAAGCAAGAGAAGAATAAGCATGAATCACGCTACTTGATGACAAGCCCATCTCACGTAAATCATTTTTGTGAAATTCAAGTAGTGTGATGTGTGCCGGGGTTCCAGAACGAAACTCAAATGAAACAGTATCGGGAACTGATCACCTAACAAAAATCCAAAAATTGCGTACAGTATCCCATGAGTGACAAAAAAGCGATAACACGCAAAAAAGAAACCACGAAGGGGTTGTACAACTGTAAAAGAACTCTAAGTCATTGGAAATTAGAAGGTTGATAAACCTTGGAGTGACAAGTGTAACTACACGAAAAGGCACGCCTAAGGGAGGACTCGACACGCAGGTCTGGAGATCAGAAGGGGATTCATAGACCTAACAATTAACAATACCACAAGTGTATCTGGACGATATTAACATCCGGTCCAATGTGGGAGGAACACAAGCAGCTCACTAATGGCACTGACAGATACCCATTGGTATTCCATTGAGAAGAGGCACAGTGAATCAGTTGTGATATTCAGGTGCACAAATGTGACGAAGAACGCAGTTGCTTGGTGGCTCAGTCGGTATAGCGCCCACCTGGTCAGTGGGAGACTATCGGTTTGAGTACGTTCTCACGTGTATCTGTTCGTCCATGCGGTGTGCACTTTGACTTTCCACTTCGAAACAACTGATATGTACTTGAATTTCGGACACATTGCATACATTCCATTATTGTGGTCATCTAGTGATTCATCCAAATCAGACAAGCAGAAAACATTAACTAAACCCTGTCACACACGTTGCTATCGTTCGGTAGAAGTATTTGGGGCGAAGTTTTGACGATAAAATTCCTCATCGCTTCTTAGGGATCGCTTCACATGTACATGTAACCGTCAGATCAGTGGAATCGGGATCACTATTGAATTCAAGATAGGTGGATGAACAAAGTAGCGACGTATACTGTTTCTCACAAAAAACATTTCATTCTTATTCTGTCAATATTTTTATCGAGCCTGAAGAGATGCAAAACAAAATGAACGGTCCCACTTCTACAACTGGGATCTGTCCAGCAGCAACCGGACGTTAAGCCACGGTCCAGCCAAACCGTAGAAAGTCACAACACATACACGAAAGGAACTTAGATAATGAAAATCAAAAATTTCAGTAAAGACGAAATCAACTGTATAACGGCTAGAGACCACTGAGATTTTCCATATTTGTTCTAATAAGACCAACCAGGAAAAGATAGCGTTCTGGATGAATCGTTCTTCACGACGATATCATCTCAATATGCACTACTTTTCGGATCCCTTCAACAAACAAAGCATTACGCATCGAAGAATGAGGAGACCTGAGAAACCAAAACACATCCTTTAAAACTGATTTGAGATGTCTTACGTACCAAACTCGATGTCGAGTCTGCAGAACAGCAATTTCCACTTTCCTTCTTGAATAATAAAACGTTCCTTTAGATTCCTCAATAACGTTCAACGTAAGTACCCTCCTTTACCCTTTGACATCAAAACTCCTAAGCTGTCCCCGGGAGCAGCGTTTTGATTAAACCTTCATAAGTTCCTCTGCCTAAAGTTCGGTGCACGGATTTTCGTGATTCTACGAAAATTAGTCTTACGTGTCAGCCACCATTTCCTGCAGTGTCTCCAGTCAAGTGCAGGAGGGGTTAAGGAGACCTTATTCTGGAAGACGCACTGAAAGAAGAACACCCAACCCCTTTGTATTTTCCGCGAAGTCATACGTTGTTCACCACGCTGTTTCCACCATTCTGAATGAAGCACGGAGAACAGCGTTCGTCTCGCTGGCCGGTGTTTCCGCATGCGTAGCATATGACCGGGCCACCGCAGTTGATGGTGCTGGGTGTTCTCCAATTGCGTTCGTGCATCCAAGCTATTGTCTTCAACGCATAGCTCCTTTCCCAATTCCCACCAGCCCATTAACAGTCCTGTATTTACGCAATTTACCAACCCCCGCCTCCAATGCGCAGCTACCTACCTCACCTCCCCAAATCACTGGTCACTGTGGCAGCTACAACTACTGTACAAGTACGCGGTTCTCACAGTTGATAATGATGATGATCCCGATTAAAGTATGTATTGTACAATCAAATATTAGTTTTTTGATCACCTCGTTACGAATCCGTTGATGCCATACGACGCCAGAAACGCTTCTGAGACATCCATCGTCAAAACTCTGAAGACGCTTCAAAACACCAGTCTGCAGTGGCCGTGTTTCGCAACCATCCAACAGTACAGCCTTTACCATATCCTGGAACACACGACCCATGATACCCAGTAATACGCCGTTTTAACGTCACACTTGACGCAAATTAGCAAACCTGACTCTGGCCTTTGAGATTCGCACACTGATTTCATCAGACACACTTCCGTCAAAGATGATACAACTAAGAGGTATGTAAAATTCTCTACGAACCCTAGTGATTCTCCTTAAATTGTAAGAGGCATCTTCAGAGGCTGCACGTTATGAAGCATGACTTTGCACTTGGAAAATGCAAGGTGCATGCCGAAAGATGGCATGACGGTGGTCAGTTTACTCAACAGGGCTTGAGCTTGGCCTTGGTCTTCAAAGATGGGGGCGATGTCATCTACGTACCCTAGATCGACAAGGTCCTCACCATCAACAATTTAAACATTACGGCTCTGAAGACTTTCCAAGGTTCGCCAAGCCTAAAGAGGAGAAGTCGAGATTCAGAGTTCAAGTTCGAACCATGGACCTTCCGGTCAGTAGATTCGCACTCTAAGCACTGAGTTATTTCGCCCCCTGAGCGTTTGGAGCCACACGGAAACTTGTTAGACTTTAGTTGTATACCGGCCGTACTGAATACCCAACGGCGGTCAAGGTGAACAGCCAGGCGATCAGCGCGTGCGGAATAAGCAAGAGTCACTGTTTCTGATTGCTATTCCCACTCCAATGTCTGGTCCCGGTTCAAAGACTCGCTGATAAAGAACATAACAGCATTATTGCAACCAGCGAGCGCGAAAGTACAACGGCGTCACGCTATATATTGAAAGGCCACTGTGAGCTTCGTTCAAGGCTAACTCGCACTGTCTAACTTTGATTCACGGCTGTCTGGTCGGTGTTTAGTAGAGTTGAGGGTTTCAGTAGGTTTTGGGTATTCTGGGAGTCTTCAGGGATCTGACTGTCTTGACAATGGACATGTTGGTAATCTGGAGGAAAGACCTTACTGCACAGCTATACCCCCCCCCCAAAGGACGTCTCGCAGCAGTACGCGGGGTACGAATTGGATCATCAACCTAAGCTATTCGGTGGGCCTCGAAACGTTTGGCAGCCTTCCTAATTGCCAGAGACTATGAAAAAACTCTGTAGATTGTTAAGCAAACGTTTTCAAAATCACGATTGTTTGTCATAGGGCATTCTGATTTCTGACAACTAACACTCGCTTAACGCGGGTTTGGTCGATTTTCACGGTTGTCTGGACAGAAATTCCGTCGATTCGGAGCGAAAAGGGTCTGTAACACTAAAAATAAAAAGCCCTGGAGCAGTCCAACAAAATGCATGCATTCACTTCAATCACACCCCACAGAGGGAAGCAAAAATCAAATTAAAGAATAATAATAATCGTTGCCTATCTGCCATGCCTCCCAAAGGAAGCCCGAGGGCTGGGATACTGCCAGGTAGTCCAAGCCTACACAAGTCGAGAGGCAGAGGTCGGGCTCGAACCACGGATCTTCCGGTCACTAAATTCACGCGCTAACCACTGAGCCATTTCGCCAAAAAAATCAAATTACTCAGCCTTTGTCCTCTAAGAGTGGAAGCTTCCAGGTCACCCAAGCCTGCATAGCAGCAGTAAAAATGTGAGTGGTGCACACAAGTTCCTGTCAGGAGCATTCGCGTCAACTCTGTACCATCCTCATCAGAGAAGGTTATTGCTGTTTGGTGAACTTATTTCTCCGGTTCGATAGGTTGACAGCTTCGACCCCAAATTTGGTAGGGGACAACCTCAACACAGCAGCTGCAGGCCGCAGTATGTGGGAATAAAATCGGCGTGTTGAGTAAAAGGCACCGTATTCGAGATCCGATGACGAGTAGGACACTGATGCACTTTGCAACATGAAGTTTTTTGGAACAATGATGTACAAATCTTTCGCTGGGCATCTTCAACTACGGGGATCTACGTTGCTGGTAGTGATGTATTGTGGGTAAAAAGATACAACAACGAAACTTGGAGGAAGCACTTCAAGAAAACCGAAATACTCAATCAGCAGAAAACAGGATATATGCACACTAGCAGTGTAGTTATGCTGAAAAGCTCTACGGAAACAAAATATGAATGACGAGTTGTACAGAGATGACTAAATTAGCATCCAGGGTCAACCAGAGGTGTTACGTGTTGATTGCTAATAAGGTCTGACTTATTTGTATACTGGCTTTTGAATCTCACCGACAGGTTGCAAATGTTCGTTTTTGTGAGACAAGCTAGAACAACTGCCAACGTGGCAGTGGCTTACTAGAGAAGAGCGCATACAAGATGTCCTACGATAACCAGGATGAATCAAAACGCTAAAAAGAAGTAGACCAGTGGGAGGAATCACATATGGATAAGGGAATCACTGAGCAGTACCTTGCCAAGTCGATGAGAGCACGAATACCAATCCTCAAGAAAATGAACTAACAATATAACCTAAGGATGAAAGCCGATATACGAGAAGTAAGTCATCCGAAAACGGTATCGTTACGATTTACCTGATTCATTACATTTTCATCTACCGCATAAGAATCTTTGTCGATATCACAAATGGTGGATTGCATTTGGCGAGTAAGCACTGATGGATCCCCAATAGGCGCAGACATAGGTGGTGACGGAGTAGGGACAGGGCGCGTTTCGGGAACATCTGAATGCGTATCACGTAGTTCCGAAATATCACCGGCGGAAGAGCTGCCAACTGCTGGCAGTGATAAGTCAACATTCAAAGTCGACACAACAGTATGGTGGGATACTGGAATAGTGAGAGACACGTGCTCAGAGTACGTAACCGGTATATTCGATTGTGCGAGTGGTGGATGGGCATCGGCGGACTGTTCCTAAAACGTAATAAGGTGTGAGAATAGCTTAATGGATATCACGCCGACAAGCTAGATTAATTTGAATTAATAGGGAGGAGGTTAGGGCTCAGAAACAAATCCTACGCAACCAGGCATGACTTGGCTAGTATGGCGCTCAAATAGCAGCAGTGTTCACAAAAAGCAACCCCAAAAACTATCGGTGTCTGAGCTGTCGCTGCATGATGCCACAAACATCACTATGTCCATAGACAGGGAGTGAAACCACAGACAAATCAATCGCGTGTACAAGACTTCGTTGCAAACACGGTAGGACTTTCATATATCAGCAGATCATCCAAGTCTCAATCAACCAAGAGAATGGTTTGACTAGTCAGAGTTTAGAGGAATGGACATCATAGATTTTTGCGCGAGAAAACATTTTCAAGAAACAGGCTTTTCTTTCCCCTGAGTAACTGTTCCGCATTTAAATGTATATGCATAACTAGTACATGAAGCTGCCACAATTTCCACTGTTGCTTAAACAAAATAAGCTTAAATATGTACATGACAGTTTGTTCAATAGGACTACCTCCTCAGATGTCTCCTAAAACGACGTAGACTAGACTGTTTTTTACACCCTGAGCGATCGATCTCGTCGAATCCGAAGCCAAATGTAAATTTAAGGCAGACGGAAACCAAGGGAGAGCTTGTGCTGCAGTCCGAGGAGATACCATCAGCCCAATCTGTAGTCTAATGTGGTTCATCACTCCAAGCCTCTGGGTAGGATTACAGATCACTACACAAAAACGAAGTCGAACCCGCATGAACTTCAGCCTATTTCGTTTTGGTAGGGAAAATACTTTGGACCAGACTGCACTTAGGTACTGTGGTTTCGGCTGACATTGTTATCTACTTACGGATCATAAAGATGGGTAAACTGAGGTCAGTGATGCTTTGGAGGCCACAGTCGGTTTGAAGATTGTGTATTGACGTTTGACGATGTACCGTATTGGAGAATTACGAGACTTATGTGAAGATTTGTGCGCCTAAAGGGCTTTCACGTTCAGCAAGTTGTATGCAACAGCTGAGGTGAGATTACCGAATAGGTGCTTGCGCGCAGAATTTTTGACACGCTATGCGGTGGATTCATAGCTGAGGTTGAAAAGAGCAACAGCTTAGGTGATAACCCCACATATGAATCACACTCAGTTACCCGAAAGCCCCTTGTAAATAGTCCAGTAGTCTAGGCTTTTTCATCATCTGCCACCTACCCCACGATCAATCGAAACCGAAGCTATCTACTTGAATCTAAAGCGGTTTTAAAGAAGTGATGAGCACTCTACAAGCGACTATTGATACCCGATTGTTATGCGAGTAGTCAATAGCAGTGATTATGTCGGTGTTTGCTCCATACAAAAAAACGTCCAGCTGTAGCACCCTCTCGGTGCTCAACTGCCATGCCACCTAAAAAAGCATGAGGGCTGGGTACCAGGTTGCCTAAACCTAAACAGCAGAAGTCGAGATGCAGAGGTCCAGTTCGAATTACGAACCATCCGGTCAGAAAACTCGCGCCCTGACCATTGAGACATCTCTCCCCTTACATGTATACACTACATACAATGATAGTGTTTTAAGCTATACAGAAGGGTGCGATAAATATATCGATAAATTGGACAGACGTAAAACACTGAAATCTGTCACTGAATACAGCTATTTGATTTCGTTCTACTTCGTAGACAACGTCCAGATTGGTCATGTGCCGTTGAAGCATCCACTTGAGTAAGTTGTTCCAGTAAAACTGCACCGCATCCATGGGATGACTGAGAATTCACTGCGTCGTCAAAGGAAGCGAAAAATAGATGGTTAAGTTTTGGCTTTTGTGAGAAAACATAAGCGAAGAATTTCCGGCACATGCGACTGGATCTCGCAGAAGAGACAGTTCTTGTCGATGCACTCTCTAGTGATGGGTCGCTGCGTTAGGCGCAAATTTCAGTCCGTTGGTCCGATAATGTTAGGTGCAGCGACAGGGTGCGCAAATGGAAATCAGCTATAATCTGAACAGAATTCGCCAAGTCGAATAAGGAAATTCGACAGACCAAAATAAACAGTGTTCCATCCTGATGCTGGTACCTACATGGGCAAATGTACTGGTTATGTTGTTTGTTAAAGGAAAATCGGACCAAGGCCGAAAACATGGGAATACGTAGACGAAGCCCTCGTTGTATAAAAAAATTATTTCGGCGCATCTCGATACTTGATCGTAATCGGATATAAACACCAGGCAAACACATACCCGCCTATCGTCAACACTGCGAACGAGACGATTGCGCCATTCTGCGGCGCCCAAGGGAAGAGACGCAGTGTCAGTGGAACGAGATAAATCGGTAGCCTCAAGAAGCTGACGTCGCGTCGAAGTGTTCCTTTCCGAGACAAACAAATGCTCGAGGCCCTGTAACAATAAGGGTAACACTAGTGATATAGACTTTGCAACAAAAGAAAGCTGAAAATGGCTCTTAATTGCGAAATTCGAGGTCAGTTGTCAAATTTGATAAACCGAGTGCGAAAGATGTCCGTCGTATAGCTGCCATACAAATATCGAGCAGCTCCAAGCAGCCAATCAAATGTAAACCTATGCTATTTACGCGGAACCACGGAACACTGGTATGTACGTGCGAACTGGTAGTGCATTCGTAAAGTGATTCGAAACGATAGCTGGTAAACTAATTTGCCAGGCCTTTTCAGAGGATTACTCCTGCAATCTATGGAAAGCAGACATGTACTTTTAAATTCAGGTCCTTCGAACACAACCAGTAGTGGTCGTACTAGGCTCCAAGCGGACACCCAAGTCCAGGTTACTACCCACTTTGTCGTCGTGCCACTTAGCTATGATGTTTACCAGCGCGTTCGTGGACTTGGCTGTGCAGTGCGATCTGCGTACGATAGGACTTGCTGCCATAGTGCTTGGATGAAGCAGTTCATGTTGTCTGGCATTACCAAAAACACCTGGGTCCTGGAAAGGCAGCTGAACCATCTGTGCGAAGTCTAGCTTGACTTTCTGAGGATACAGTACCGATAAGATCTTACGTGCTTTTGTAGCCGAATAAGAAGCAAATGATGCGGATAAAGGACCCTCTCTGGTAGGCTCCAAAAACAAAATTTGAAAGTATGAAATGAAGCTGCTGGGCCGAAACAGGTCCACAGCGGAGGCCAAGCAACACACGCAACCCGAAGCCAGTTAAAACAGAATGGTGTAAAGCGGCCTGGGTGCCTTTTTGACATTATCTCGAACGTAATATAATTCCAATTCCACGCGTTAGCGTGCTTCACGGCAGTGAAGCATCAGTGCCAACACTGATGTTGCTGTCATTGATGATGATGATGATGATGCGTTAGCATCATCAATGACGTAAACGCCAGTGCAACACCGCTGCTTAACCGTGTAGCGCAGATAAGCACAAACCCCGCACAACCCACAAGTTGTAGCAGAGTCTGGTTTCGCTCTGAGCGCTATACCCCCACTACTCAACCCAGATTTCTAACCCTTATTTTGTCAGCACTTAGCAGCACACGCTGCATCTCGAAGCTGATCGAATGAGATTGGATATTCTAAGCCAAAGTTCCAAATTGTAGGAAGAAGAATTCGATCTGCTCGTTCCACAGATTTCATGATCTCCGCATACGTGTCAATGGCGCAGTATCTAGATCAGCGGATACATTGAAGGGAAAAGGAACAAAGACCGCCCCTCATTGCTGGATACAACAAATCTAACTAAAACCTGAACAGGACTAGGTTTGGCCGGAATGAATCATTGTTAGGTAACGCTAATTATGGGATTAGCAATCGAGGTGTACCGGCATAGAATGAGTATTTATTCAGAGAACTGCAAAAGGCCACTTCTCTAAGGGTCCACGGCAACGTCCGTTGTTAGCAAGAACTGGAGTGCACATTCTTCTGAATAATGTTGTCGTGTGGCTTTCTAAGACTAAGCCTGTCAAAGGTTCATCACGGAAATGTTCTATCGCACACGCGCTCCACATGTATCCACGAGCCGCACGTGACGCTGATGAACATGCCGACCGTTTGCCTCATTCAAAACGATTAAAAAGCGATGCGAAGTACGGCAATGAAGCATCAGTACCAAAACTGATGTTGCTGTCCTTGATGATGATTATGAACGGCTCGGAACTCTGGGGACCCATACTGTAGAACGCCCAGGAAATAATCTCTAGCAAAGGTGAGGCCTCACTTTCGGTCTGCACAGACTCAAAGAAACTAAGCGGAGCATGAAAGAACAGTTCAATCGTAACTAAATCACTCAGCGCTTGTTGCTATCTGAACTCAAAAATGCGATAAATGGAGCTTATTTTTATAACTAGAGGATGTAAAGAAGCTATTAGAAGATTATAGACCAATTAATCGCTTACCTGTATCGCATCTCCCGATTGGGTGACGAGGGAAAAAGTCACGCTTGGACGTAGGGTTCCAGTTCGCAAAGGTGTTAACAAACCCATTGCAATAGTAGGCAGTTCTGCGAGTGTTACAGGGGCCAAGAGACTGAAAATATGCCGGCATACGTCTAGTGGGGCTGGCTGTGTTAGCAAGAGGCGACTGAAGTGAACAAGAAGCGTGAAAGATATATTATATATCAATGTGGTCGACTTTCTATCCGTAACACATCAAGAAAGCTCAAATCAATTCAGTTCCTCTAGGTGAGCGAACAGGCTTTTATGCTCTTCGAAGGACTCAACCTTACAAGGGGATCACCAATGGAAGCAAATCGTTCATCTGTCGTGATTCATGGCTTGGGCATGAAGCGGAAAAAGTGGAGTGAGTATATCACATGGGTGTTAAATTCTGGTAACTTGCGGCAAGCTATACTCTCTTGTTCAAGGTAACGTATTTTGGTTTGGTACAGGAAACGAATATCACTGGGTGGCTTCGATCTCGCTGATGACACCTTACTTCGATATGATGCTGATGTGTACTTACTTTAACGCCCTCCTTAACCTTGATCATTTTCCTGAAGAATATATAATAGGTCCCTACCATTCCCTTTTATTTTCAAACTCTACTAAGCTTTCTTCCCTCGTGGTTGTAAGGCTGTACATGAATAACTGTCGAAATACCTAGACGGTCACGTGTTGGGTTGCCAGGACAAATACAACCCAAGGTGAAATAATCCTTTCATCATCATCATTAGCTGTAAAAACCGCGTACTTGCCATATAGTGATTCTAGTTGCTACGGTTTCATTCATCGACGAACGGCGGAGGTGGGGTGGATGGCTACACACTGGAGGTGGTAGCCGATTTAACTGATGCGTACATATAGGGTTATCAGTAGACTTTTCAATAAGGAGGTCTGGAGGAGAGTTGTGCATTGAAGGCGACAGCTTGGATGCACGAGCGCCACTGAGGGCGCGACTGGGCCATGTCTGACAATGTCTCTAGCCATTACCATTCGTCGTCTCGGGGTCCCTACCCAGAGAGACGATAGTGGCCAGTGCAACTGAGTTTGCTGGTAGTGGCTTTCATACTTCGCAGTCAAGTCATTGTTTGACCTCCCATGGTTCGTTTTCTCTCTTTGCGTGATTGTGTGAAAAGAGCACTTCGAGCAAATCGGTCGACTGATATAGCAGCACGTAATTAAGCCAAAGCAACCTATGGATTGTGATCAGTTCATCCATTATGGGCGAATTATTTTTTTAGAAAACCATTCGACCTTAGCATTACTAGTTCGGTGTTCCCACCAGACTCGAGCAATGCTCTAAATACATCGATGTTCAGAAACCGAAAGATCCTGATGTCCTCAGTAAGCAGCGACCAGGTTTCTGACCCGTATAATAATATGGAGTGCACAGCAGCATTGTAAACCCTGGCCTTCCCAATAAGAATGGAAATATAATCTTTGGCGAGACCACTGTGACTGATACAGCTGCCCAGTTAGATAAATTTTCTTGCTACCCCAATAGGCTCATTTGCAGGCATAATATCAGGGTTGGAAACCACCCGGTCTTACAACAGCATACTAAACTTTGCAGGTGTGGAGCTCATGCCAAAACGTGAGACCACCATTCTACGATTCTCAATTTATCAGCCATAAACCGCGTGAATAGGCACAATGGCTCAAGCTGCTACAGTTTCGATTACCGGAAAGTGGGACAGTTGGACACAGCCAAGCCTTGGGAGCGATTAAATAGTTCGGGTAGCAAATTATTGAACGCGATACCTTTGATGCGTGAACGGCACTGAATGCGCGATTGGGCCACCAACCACTGGTGAGTAGAGTTCCCGGGTCCCCATCCAAGGGGGCGGCAGTTTACTGGTAAGTGTCTTCATACTCCATTGCCAGATCATACAATGTCCACATCCTGGTGGACAGCACACAACACAGGGCCAAGCGAAAACAGCTCTGCGAAGCAAACGATCTTCTGGCATCCGAAGTACACGTCCTAACCAGTGTCAATTATGAAGCGTTAGTAATTCATCTATCGCGGGAGAGTTCCTTATTCCTAAAACCATCTCGTTTACCTTAGCATTACTAATCCGATGTTCTCCAATGGACCGGACCAATCCATCCCAGACACAGATGGTCAAACACTGGCATTTTTCGTATGTCCTTTGCGCGTAGAGGCCATGTCTCTGATCCATAAAACATTATGAATCGCACCGCCGCAGTGTATACTCTGTCCTTGACAGACAGGCAACGTCGGCGCCATAGGTTCCGGAGGATGGCAAATGATGCCCTGGCTTTCCTGATCCGAGAAGAAATCTCATCCCCAGCCACTCCACCCCAACTTATACCGCTGCTTAGGTAAACAAGTTTATCCACCACATAGACTAACTCGTCTGCAAGCATGAGGTTTGGGTTTGATCCAACCCAGTCTGGTAGCAGCACTTTACACATTACAGGAGTGGAACGCATGCATGACCGCGCGCCAGAGTTATTCAGGTTATTGAAAATGCTTTGCATTTTTGAAGGATCTGGACCAAGAAGAGCATACTCAGTGTCTGTGGGGGAATGTCCCGGGAGCATTTTGACTTAAGAGGTTTCAGAGACAGGCAGAGAAACTTCAAGCGGCACACAAATAACGAAGTTGAAGAGGAAAGGTAGAAAAAAGGTATTCTTGTCTTACACCACTGGAAGACAGACCATCCGCGGCAGGCGTCTTGTCGTGCTTGACGATTGATGTCTCACGCTGGATTTCTGTTGTTGATGGCGGGCAAAGGTCGATGTTCCATCCACGCCCGCTGGGTTCTTACAGTGGTTGTGATGAAGGAAACCAGCTGAACTGTTTTTTTAAGTCGTTCAAGACGACGATCAAAGGAGTCAATTGCTGTTCCGTCCTTTTCGCATGCCGTTTCGCCGAGACTTGTCTTCTTTTGGCCGGTTGATCGAATCAGATGAGATAGTGTGGGGCTGCAGCGAAAACTTTCTCTATCAATTGGCTTTCGAAGTCCATAAGCGTTTTTCTATCACTCTTCAAGTTCCTGACTACCTAATGTTTGAGCGATCTGCGTGAGCCACCACAGTGGCCAGTCGCTGGTATGGCCTTTCTGGCCGCAATGAGATCAACTGATCTCGTCGATATCGTGTTCATTTGGTCGAGTCAGATGGCTTGGACAGGCTGTTCTGAAAGCTGAGAGCATAGCTTCTTCAACCCGCTTCTATTCAGCGTTTAGGCAATTTTTATCTGCATCACTGTGTGCTTCTAGTAGTCTTCTAACCAGGTCAGACCGATACTCTTTATCAACTGAAACTTGTCGGAGTTGATGAATGAAACGGCTCGGCTTTCGCACGCGTAATGCTGTCGGTAAACAAAGTGATAGCCTGACCCGTACAATGGCATGATGAGAGTCAAGCTGCATACACCAGAAGGAACGACAATTCTTGGCTGAGGTTCTCCATCGGTACCTGATAGCCAAATGATAGTCCAAATGAGTGCACAACTGTCTTATGGTAGGTGGCCTCCAAGTAACTTGATACGAACGTTTGTGTTGGCTGTTTGTACTGGAAACGAATAGACGATGATCTACACAACTGAGGAGGCCGCTCCCCATTATCCGTACGCTCAGTATCAACTCCAAATCAGCTACCTAACCTTCCGGACTTAATCACCGAACTTGGGCATTCGTATAAACTGCAAGGATTACTATATCCGTCTTGTTGATAGAAGCAGTCACGACAGATATTGAGGAAACCGTCCTCGGTCTCAGAACTGCAGTCTGTCGGGGCATACGCTGGTACGCCAAATAAACACCGTTCACCCCATCAACCTGCATTGATCTTAATTGAGCCAGACAACCGCACAGCGCAAAGACGACTGTTTACTGGAACCATGTCCAGTAAGGTGCTTTCAGCTTTGGGACTGTGTGCAAGTCCTACATAGTAGGTACCACGAGCCATTACGTCAAGATAACCGGATACCCGAAGAGTGAAATGTGGAACATCTGAGCTCGTCCTGAGCGGCTTGAGGTGCACGGCTGAAGTAAGGTCTTGTATGCGTGTTTCGGAGACAAAGTATACATCGACAGAGAGGGAAAGCAATGTTTCAGTAAGAGATTCCTGTTCTCTAAGTGGACATAAAGTATGGACATTTAGGGCTGCAAGGTGAATAAGATCTTTTGAGGTTGGTAAGTGATTATTTTTGTTTATTTTTCTGAGCGATGGTTCAGACACTAGTGGCCAATAGTGATTAATATTTGAAAACCCGTCCCCCAGTACACCAAATGAGCTTTCCACTGAAGATAAACTCGGGCTACAATTGTCAAATTATTAACGCTCCGTTTAGTAATCACTGCGAACATCGAAAGGCCGATTCCGAGTGCCAGTGCTATTCAGATTGTGGGCACATCTGAACATCTAATGAAGTACCCACAGAGCGACCAGAATTGCCGTTTACGAACGAGATTCCCCTGGTAAGAAACAAGGTCCTTTTCGGTCAACTTCCAGGAACACATCAGGCCGATGTACCGTTACCCCAAAAAACCTACTTACTAAGTAGCTGTATCTCAAGCCAGGCACCAAAAAAGGAGCACTGTCTGTGAAAAACGGGGAAGTTCGTCCAGGTGGTACCTTGCTCAGATCTTCAAAACGACGGTGAAAGTATTACCGCTAAACGCAAAGAAAGGTGTTCAACAAACGGACTATTCCCGACGACCTCGGTAAGATTCAATCCCATGAACAACGAACTGAAGCATCCAGAAGAACATTTGATAAATGAAGGTATACCTAACCGACCAGCAAGCGAAGTGTAAATATGAGGTAGCTATCAGTAAGCAGTTTGAATGGTTTGAGTCAATGCCATTAAAAATGGTTCGTAACAATTACCTCTTTTTCTTCTTATGATCAGCCGTAAGCTCCAATGACAGACCCGTGTAGATCCTAGCAACAGCGCGAACGAACCGACCTGCAGCCTGCCGCATTCTTCCAGTCGATTGCCCTGAAAATAGGCGAGGCGAAAGTCCAGGAAGATGAGTTCCAAATTCAAAACACTCCGTATCCATCGATACGAGCCTGTCGACAACCGGCCCGTCGGAGGAAACATCTGCGGTCATTTGGCGATTGATTGTGATAAGTAAAATGTCCACAAGCTCAGAAGGGCATTTACAAACCAAAGTGAACACAAATTCGTCCAACTGCGCAGCACTGCCTTGTGTGAACAGTATCTGAAAATGTCGCAAATGGAGTAATAGTTAACGGGAAGTCAGAACTCATGTGTAACAGGAAAATTATAGCAGATTCATGTCCTCAGAAGATAAAAGCGTGATATGCGTTTACAGCCTTATCAACCAGGTTTCGCGTCTTGCACACTCACCAACTTACCGAGCTACAGCTACAGCTACATTGTTGAACTTCAAACCCAGAATTCAAGCAACCGAACTTTTCGGATGTACTGTGCGGTGAAGCTTAATGTTGGAAGTGCTTGCCACTACATATTAACTCGATCGATGCATCATAATAAGAAAATATTAATTGCAATGACAGCACCTAAACCTTTCGGACCCTTACTAGGTCATGGCTTATCCTTAAAATCACCATAAGACTAGCAGACAGCCCACTCATTCAAACGAAGGCCAATGAACACTTTCCGCTAAGTCGAAGAACTGCCTCGGTAGAGACATGGTATCTAAGCATATTATACCTCTTACCGAACCACATTCGTCACTTGGTCCAACTGGATGTCTTTTAGGCGAATGAGCTGAAGAGTATATGCAATCTGCATTTCACGCTAATGTAGACAACTGCGCTTGAAACCTATCCACTGTCTCAGACCGAGCAGCCAATATGGGAATATATCTGGGCAGTGGCCATCAGTCGAACTGAAATACAACCCGCGTGCTTGCTGGACAACAGGTGCGATGTTCGATAGTGCACCGTTTATATCCATGTTTCGTTTTAACATAGGTTTCCTAAGCGGACATGCACCCTCACGCTATTCAAGGAGCAAAAGCTCAATATTTCTTCTCTGGAGACTTGCCTCATCGGGTACATACAATGCAAAACAAAGCCAGGCCCTTTTCGTTGACGGCCTGTTAATTAAAACGCTACCTTCATCTGCAATGTGCTCTGCTACTATGAGAAAGGTGGGTTGCTCAAAATGCAATGTGAGATCTCTCCACGGCTTGGATGGCAATCTAATGAGATGAAAGTGAAATGGTATCGAAAAATCATTAACTACAAACCGTGTACATGAACAGTTGTAATAGTTGACAGAGTTGCGTTCGCTGATAATCTGGAGTATAAGAGTCGACGGCTACGCAGTGAAGACAATGACTGATATCTTTGGAGTGAATCCATTTAAGGTATTTGGCTTGGTCGGGAGGGGAAGCTGTGTTGGTGATAACTTGGATGCATGAGCACCATTGGGCGTGCGACTAAACCATACCTGACAATGCATACGACCGCTGTCGTGTCCCGTCTTGAGCTCCCCATGCAGGAATACCAGCACAGAAGAGTTTGTTGACTTTCGTACTTCATTGCAAAGTCATTGCTGAACCCTGTCCTTCTTCGTTTCTATTATCCAGAAAATGGTGTGGAGGGTTATTCGAGGAAGTCGGTCGACTGGCATTCAAGGCACGTGACCAAGCCAGAGCAATTCACGAAGTAGCATCAACTATCTATCGTGTTTCCTCCGAAGACCGTGCGGCGCAGTTCAGCATTGCTGATCCGATATCATCCCCAGATTCGGGCAATACTCTAAAAACACCGACGGTAAAACACTGGGTTTTTTTTTCAATTTAGCATCTCGAAGCGATGCTAGTAGTGTTGTAAACTCGACCATTGACAGATAAGCTAATGCAACGTCTACGTCACAAACGCTCCAAGCTGGCAAAAGCCGCCCTGGTCCTCCCGATCTGGATAGCAATGCCGTCTTTAGCTACATCACCGAGATCGATACAACCACCCAGGCTGACACTTTCAAGGTACGACGCGCACAACGAAATTACATTTGTCACTGTTTGCACTTCGATGGGGCAGGTTCAAGAACAGTTATGTCGTATCCGTGATCGATAACTGTGTACGCCATGGGAACATTTCGACCTCGCAGGAAAAAATAGAAATCATTTAGCTGTAGCACCCTTTCGGTGCCTGCCTGCTATGCGACCACAACGAAGCACGAGGGCTGGGATACTGCCAGGTTGCCCAAGCCTAGGCAGGGAAAGTCGAGTTGCAGAGGTCGGGTTCGAACCACGGACTTCCGGTCAGTAAATTCCCGCTGTAACCACTGAGCCATCTCGCTCTCACAGGAGCTAAAAGGGCGTCTTACATGATCGTCTCGACAACGAAGAGAAAGGAAAATAGAGGAAGGCTTGTCTGACACTATATATGGGGTTATCAAAGGCCATCATGTAACTACGACTGGAGGTGAAATTCTGGGAATACCTTGGTACCAAAGACATTCCCATGGTGGCCGATGACAAAAAGCAGTTAGGTGCCGTAATTAGCGTCACTGTTTCAGAATCTGTCGGGCAGTAAAATGCGATCCATACACTCTCTCTCACCGAGCAAAACCCAGTTTGGTGGATAGCAGACGGGAATTCGATAATCCAAGTACACTTGGCATGAACCGAAAGAGACGTCTGGGGATGAATTTGCATCGCTGAGCTACCGGGTGAGTGCTTTATTGAGTGAGTTGCCGGAGACAGGCACACTCCACGATTTTGCACCTGAAATTCACGGCTGATTAGTCCCATATCTCCATAATAGAATAACAGCTAACCGTAGATGCCATTCGTGAGTGGGCTTGGTGGCAATATCACCCATATATCCCTAAGGACATTGGTGTAATTTGCTTCTCACTTTCAATTTCTAGAACAGTGATTCAAGTCCCTCTCCATGCGTCTATTTTCGTTCACACTATGTATACTTGTACTCATGTTTTCAAGAAGTCCAGACTGACTTCCACGGATCTTTGTGCACAACTAACCTGCAAGAGACCAGACCAAGGAGCACCACGGAAGCCACAGCTATCAGGCTAACGTCACACAATGTCCCCGTAACCTTTTGAAGGTTTGGATAAGTGTTGATACCCAATTTTCCGGGTGTGTTCACCAACCTAAATAGCTCAAACAAATTTTACGACAGATTACCCACTTGTTTACAGGGGGTGGACATATTTAATCGGATATGAAACCTGTTTGTATTTTAGATGGGATATTCCGAAGGTTTATTGCCTCTTTTAGAATTATGGGAACGGAAGTCTCTTAACAGCTGAATTTGGTAAGCATGACATGAAAGTGGCTGAGAGCTATGGGTCGACGGTGGGTTATGAACGCTACGTGATCCAGTCAGCTTGGACATCTCCAGCGGTTTTTGGTTCACTCCATCAACTATTCAACGAAATCCACTACGCCTGTAGTGGTGTGCAGGACTGAGGTTAACCACCCGAACACAAAGGGAGCGTGAGTGGGTCATTTCCATCAACGAGCCCGTCCAGCGACAGCAGACGTTACGCGACATATGTCTTAACCAACCACAAATTACGAGAAAAACCGCTGTGTAAAAACTTACGTTTTCTTCATCTAGTGTAGTTGATGTCGCTGTCCGACGACAACTCTCCTCATAATGTGGATGTATATCCATTAACAAAATGCTCTCGACTGCCTTGGGACAGTCCAGAGCCAGTTCCAATGCATCGCGTACAAACCTCGGAGGATCCAGATCATGCTCAGGTTCCTCTGGCGTCGGGTTGCTCTGAACATTTCCTGACAAATCCCAACCGGATGGCTGCGTAACCGGTACGGAGGGCGCGGTTGAAGTGGCCGATCCAGTGGCACCGGTAGAGGATCGGGAGGTTAATGAGGTGATGTGACGTCTGGATGGTCTATGCTGTTTTTGCTCACGTAGCTGTCTTTCCACACATTTGACCAGGAATAGCAGCAAGTGTTCATTTTTAGAGTTGATAACGCTGATCAAATTAGTATCGTTGAGCAGACGATAAAACAGCTCATGACGAGGTGCCTGAGCACCAGCAATTAGGCTTTGACAACGACATTTCTCCCAACAATCGCAGTAAGCTGTCGGGGACGTCCGCTTGAGCCGACAGTCGTGACCTCGATGGCATACACGAGCACATTCAGTGCAACAACAGAGTGAATCCATTAAGCCGCATGTTCGACATTCGAAAATATCCTGATAAAGCACGAAAAGTATGAAACATTAAGACTGGGAAAAAACCAACCTTAGTTACCTGTTGCATTCTCCCTTACAGAAATTTCCAAGTTCGGCTCCTAAGGGGAAGCGTTCCTCTTAATCGCACATTCGGTTTCTGGAAAACACATCAGTATTGGCCGATCTAAAGTGACAACATTAAGCACCTGGGGTAGGTTGCCGTTGGAGCTGCTCAGTTAGCAAAAACCACACTTTTCCTTTGAATGGTTGTGCCCATACTGACGATACAGGTGGTATGTCATCCCCTGTGATTTCACACATCCATTTAACATACGGGTGAAACATCAATGTCAACACTGATGTTGCTGCTCCTTTGATGATTGATGATGATGGTGATGATGATGAACATACAGGAACTGCTTAAGCATTTGGTATCCACAAACAATATCCTGATCTAATCCCACTCATGGTGGTAAATACGCGTATACACGTAGTCGCAATTTTCTTCTATTTGACAAGCGGTAATGTGATTGAATTCCGTCACACTGGAAAGGGTACCACCATCACGAAATTAATTTCCCAAAACTAAGGAACTCAGTGAACTTTCTGGAATATCCTAGAGTGATAGAAGTTCCTGGGCTATTTGTACGTCATCAGAAGCGGACAGCTCCGGACAGTTGTAACCCACCTAATCTTCCCGTCCTCTTCAAGTTGATACCTATTCCATTGAAAATATGGGAGATATACAGGCTGTGGTCGTCCTTATCATAACTGACTACATCCATTTAAATACGGGTGAAACATCAATGTCAACACTGATGTTGCTGCTCCTTTGATGATTGATGATGATGGTGATGATGATGAACATACAGGAACTGCTTAAGCATTTGGTATCCACAAACAATATCCTGATCTAATCCCACTCATGGTGGTAAATACGCGTATACACGTAGTCGCAATTTTCTTCTATTTGACAAGCGGTAATGTGATTGAATTCCGTCACACTGGAAAGGGTACCACCATCACGAAATTAATTTCCCAAAACTAAGGAACTCAGTGAACTTTCTGGAATATCCTAGAGTGATAGAAGTTCCTGGGCTATTTGTACGTCATCAGAAGCGGACAGCTCCGGACAGTTGTAACCCACCTAATCTTCCCGTCCTCTTCAAGTTGATACCTATTCCATTGAAAATATGGGAGATATACAGGCTGTGGTCGTCCTTATCATAACTGACTACGATCTGCCAACGGTTGAAGCTGACTAGAATAGATCGGGTTGGTGATACTCATCACAACCCAAGTTGAAAGTGTTTGTCGCACTAGCGCTGAAACTGTGACAACTCATAGTGCGCATTAAGAACATCACATCAAGGGGAAAGAAGCATTGAGTTGAGAATATAGGTGCACTGTAGATAACCGAATTAGCCGCGCGAACAGCGGCAGTAAGGATTAGTGATCACTATTTTCTACATAAACCACGAAAGTATGGAGAGGTAAGTATATAACACGTGTAGTAGAAAGATACCGATGCATGATCAGGGGTACAACTAACCTGTCGGATATGTTCAGGGCCAGTCCATGTGAAGCTACAAGTGTCATTATAACACAGCAAAAACAGAGGGGAATCGTCAGGGTGGGAATCATAAGGAAACAGGAATTCCTTGTAAGGCGCCGATGAGAATTCTCCAGACTCCGAAGTAGAGGTGATAAACGACTAAAAGCAATAGCAATAGTGATATTAGTTTGCGGTAGATCTCAGATCAGTGTCAGTCCTATGTACCAAGTTAAAGAAAAACGGACGAGCATATTAACTCTGGTGGATAACGATCAACGTATGATAATATACTCTGTCCGCGAATCTGGCTTCTGAGGACAGGGCCCTACAAATTGGCTTCCAGAAAACCAGTTTCATAAGATCTAGTGAACACAACAAGCCAAAGTGCATCCATGCAACCGGTGAAATCCACAAAGGTGAAATGGAACTGAACAATCAATGAAAGACTGACTCTAGAAGTGAGAAATCGTCACTATGTGCACTAAGAAATTCGGCATACTGGCACAAGAGTGCATGAGTGAACGAATCTCGCCTCGTTGTAAACTTAGCACTCGAATCTTCAGTCATTATCATCATCATCATCATCATCATCATCATCATCATCAGAAACAGCAATTTCGATGTGAACACTGACGCTCCACTGCTGTAGAATTTTCATTGTAAGAGCAGGTTATTTATAAAAAGATGCATGAAATGTTAATGTAGTCAAGCACAATACAAAATATAATTCCATTCATGTTTAAGACATTATCATTGGAATTACATGAGGATTTGCTACGGGTAACGTCCCTAAAGCCACCAAGCTTTCGATCGGATGTGCACCGCTAGCCTTTGAACAACCAAGCGCAAGGCAGCATGGAACATGCGAAAAACAGATGATGGGTGATTGCAACCAGGAGTTTGAGAGCAATCTCATCTGTCCAATCCACCAGAGCTGATTTACGTTCTTGCCGTCGTTGGCATGCAATCAGGGTTTCACCAGCTCCCCTAGATGGATCATCGACGAACCATCAACAGATTTCTGTCTACTCAATTTGGTCAGAACGCTTCTGACGCGAAAAAGCCGTGAACGGGACTTCCTCAAAGGGGCTACACTGTGGCAGTGAAGTACAGCGCAATCCATACAAAATAACTGTAAGTAGTGGAAACAAACGGATTAGTCGGAAACCCGAACCATTGTCACTCACTGACGAAACAGTGAAGTCTCCTATTGGTCTGAGTGGTGGTATGCACCCAAAGGGCAGCAAGGGCTGTCCCTGTGACCATCGTTGTAGACTTAGCTGAATGATTACTGGCATTAATTGGCCATGTGCAAACCGGGGAAGCGTCGAGGGCCACCAGATGACCTTTTGCACTCACTATGGTGCCAACCTATTCAGGTGTGCCCATTTGAAGTGACAATCATGAACCGCCAGCTTGGACATGTGACATCTGATCATTCTCCGATCTTGTTCCCTCGGGTTCAGATCAGTTGGCTTCATATGCGGCTGAGCGCAAACTATATGTGACCCTAGACATTGCGCGCCAGAGTCCGTCGACGTAGTTCGGGGCGATAGGCAACTCGAAGGCAGATGCCAGATCACTGAGTGAACACGAATGGTTGAGCTGTAGAAACGCTGTGTACAGTAAATAAATTACAACAGATAAACGCACGGCAGGAAGAGACGGAAGAAACTCCACAAATCCTGTGTATTATATGACGATGGCGCGAACATCTTACAGTAGACAAGTGGAGCCACAACTCACCTGTATGGTTCTATACAAGAACCAGGCCACATGATAGGCTCGGTATTTGATAGCGAGCATGAAAGGTGTCAAGTTCTCGGTATTTCTTGCGGTCAGTAAACTCAATAGATGAGGACGAAGTTGACAGCTCTCAAGCAGTAGGCGCACAATCCTATACGAAGCAACACGACGTGTTAGCTCGTCCTTGCGGACAGGTGGAAGATGCCAAAAATTGGTGCCGTTGGCCACCTGTGGACGGGGTTCGCGGTCCTCATTGCGTGAGTTACCTACGGTAGTAGCGGAAGCTGATGCAGCAGCGGCAACTGCAGCAGCAGCGATCGATGACCGAATGAAGAGTTCGTGCATACTGAGGGAGCCAGAATTATTCGTAGACCGAGCCATCGAAGACCTGAAACAAGCACGTACAACACTATTATTAAAATGAGCACACTGGGCAGTAAAGTTAACAACTTAAAAAGCTACACGGCAACCTGGATGGGGAGGGCAGTGAATCAACATACAGTGAACCTTCTCAGGACCAAGGACATCTGTTGTAACGGGGTTAGCTCCAACAGCGTCTCAGCGTACTTACCAGAACGTTGGGCGCGCCAAAGTAACGTTGGAAGAAACCGGAGAGTGCTTGTCAGGATCATGACCTTTCGGTGTGGGTACATCGGTAAGAGGATGGAAAACGACGGTTTCAGCCAAGATGGATTCCAGCTTTGTATTCCACTCAGGACTGGTTTCGCGGTTGGAAAGTGGCGTACACATCGTCACGGCCATGTGTATTAAGTTACGCTGACCGTCCACCAATTCCGAGGCCAATCGCCTGTTAACTTCCGCCGACATTTCACAGTCGGTAGACAACTAAAAGTTTGAACAATCGTCAAAAAGCAAGAAGGAAGATTTAGCAAGCAACTGCATCAACGATAGCTTATCTAGTTTCCTCAGTTAGCGCAAATTAGTTAATGCTTTAACAGTGCCGATCCTCCAAAATGAAAAAGTATCCACAGATATTGGTCCTCACTCTGCAGACCGACCTAAAGGAGTTGAAGAAGGCGTTTTACTTGCTAGGCCGAAAGTCTAAGCCATTGGTTGTTTTGGAGTCATCTCAATTACGAATTGTACGCAGCCCAAGGGGTTGTGTAGGGGGTCACTTTACCGAAAATATCTGGTGTTAACTAAGCATGGCTATCTGACAAACGATATATGACCAGTGCCTAATGAATCACTAGAGACTAATCGATTGGGTGGAAGCGTTGAAACAGAACCTAACAAAAAAGCCAACAGTACGAAATATGGATTTGAATAGAAGCCAACAGACAGCTTCAGCATTCGTCGAAGCCAGCAGACAGGATCTGTCTCGCGAACTCACCAAACGTTCGACTTGACTGTCATTTGCGCGAAGCACATGTTGCATCAAAGTAAGATCCCGAACTACGATGAGACCCAACAAACAACCTGAGGATTGTTGTTGCTCAGACTGCACCTTAGAACCCTGCCGGCCCGAAGAACTCAAATGCCGTCCCAGGTGAAGCCAGGAGAAGGCAGCGCACTGTACTGGTGGTAAGTCGAGCAATAAATTTCGGCAAACAGCTTCCTGATTTCCACCTGATCGGTTTGGAGGAATGAACGGGTAGACTAGTCCAGTCGAATCGCGCAGCAAGAACGGGGGCTGGGTGAGAAAAAAACAACCCACAACTCAAAACACTGAACCAAAGATGAACATAATAAGTCAAATAGACAACACCAGTCACTTGAACAAGTAAATAATCATATTTGCGTATAAAAAGTCGAATAGGTGGCAAGACCAAAGTAAAAGTGTCTGTTCAGTATTTTCCTAGGATGAAGTGAAAACACTCAACTGCATAGAAATGCCAGCTCACCTCGGCAGGGCATGTCAAATTGACGATGGGTTCAGACAGTTCCGATGATGATTGAATTCCAGAAATCGGCAAGTGGAGCTTGTGATGGGCAACCAATCTTCCAGATAAGTTGTAAATATGATATACCAGTTGCTGTTGACCACTGCCAATTGAATATTCAGCAATAACATGAACACGATTATTTTCGGGCGCAATCGTAAGCACCTTGGGCTGCGTGGAAACAGGGGGCAATGTCCTAGCAGATGCAGATTTCGAATCCGATGAACTTCGGGGGATATGAGGGTAGGCGAAGAGTCGCCTGGGTGTTTTCTGTACGAATTCAGGGACGCGGGAGGAGTCAGCGTATTTTACGACGGCCAGGTCATCTTTGCGTAGAAGTCGACAATCCTGAAAAGGGAAATGTGTACCATAAACTTTTTTACTTAAACAAACGACGAAAGAGGAATCGTTCCACGTTACATTTAATCTCCCGATTTCAGTAAGTAGACGAGTCTAACTGAATTCTACCTAAACTAGGGCAAAAAGTTTTCAGAGGAGTTTTGCGAGCAAGCAAAGTGGCCTATCGAAACCAAAGGCATTCGGTCGAACCCATGGTCAAGGAACGAAGAGGAAAAACAGTAACCAAGAATAGACATCAAGGGTCACCACGTATGCCGACAGAAATTTTCCCACTTGAACACACGTAAGGCGACCTAGCTGACGGCACAACGCGGTAAGTGGTGCAGTAGCAAGTATTCCAGACGTGAAATTCGTGATTGTAAGCGGGCTAGAACACCGCCAGGGCACCCAAACGTAGATAAAAAGCCGCAAGGCAGCGAGTAGGTGCTGCAATGCAGCCATATTACATCAAGGACGATCACCTAAAGACGATTCCCATAAAACCCTGGATATCAAAAACACTTACGTTGACCCATGCCATCGGGTCAGGAAAAGCTGCGGTGGATATGGGCGAAACTAACGGTAGAGCCGGACTATTGTTGGTCGACGAAGCATGGTTCTGAGATCCGGTGTTGATGATGCTATGAACGAGGCTGCACACCGGTGAGTAGGGGCAGTTGGAAGCAAGACAAGCTCGTTCCTGATCCTGTGGTTGAAAAAAGGGTTTTGTTGCAGCAGAGATTAAGTAGGTAAGGCTCCAATTGGGGAATTTCAATGGTTATAAGCATATCTGGGCAATTACGCTAGTGAATTTCGATAACACTTGTATAACAATGACCTAAACAGGTCATGTATTAAAATAGAGCATCAACATGGTAAATATGTGGCTGGGAGGTAACGACACAATGGGCAGTAAACCGGGTTGACTTCACAGAAAACAATAGGAGCTGGGCCTTAAATAAATTAAATATCTTCGTTTCTTGGTTTCACTTGGAAAGCAGACGGATATCATAGTTACCTTCAGAAAGCGGACCGCTGCAATATTGCCATCGACTTTCAAAACAATTCCAACAGGCTGTGTACGACCATCCTCCACAAATATGACTTCACTGAGACACCAATCCTCCTCGACTGTCACAGCAGTCAGTTGTATCTTATGGACCAAGTCGTTGCCAGCTTCGACTGAACTGGCCTGGCGTCTGGCGCTTGTTGATACATAGCTGATGAGTTCCCGGTCGGCGGAACGTCCTCGGGTGCTTCGACTACTACTTTCGTTGTCACTGGCGCCACGGTCCCCCCGATCACTGGAGGTGCTGGATATCTTTTTCCTCTCTAACAAAAGTAAGGGGCAAAAAAAGATAAGATTGATTTCGAAGAGAAAAATGGACTTAAGAGCATGAAATTGCCAGATCGAACGTACTGAAAGTTCCTGGACTAACACGCACAGGTCCGGACTGGTCACTGCAAGTTGACGAAGCAGGGGACGGTGGTGGTGGCATTTCGTGGAATGAGGTTTGTGGTTCTGATAAGGAAGGATTTGGAGATGCTGCAGTAGCGAAGGCCGCGTTCGATCCACCTGTCGACTGGGTAGCATAGGGACTTGCGCTAGCGGCAGCCAAGGCGTGAGGACACGTAAGAGCATGTTGAACCGGATCATCGGTAGTAACAGATGTGGTCTGACCAGATACACCATCTAGTTGTTGTATACCCGAAGGAGCTCCTTGGGCAGGATTGACACGGAATCGACATACATCAGTTATTCTCCAGGCGTCTTCAAGCAACGTACCGACCTCGTAGAACAAAAGAGCACACACAAAATGTAGAGCCAAGGTTAAAAAGCGCTGGAAAGGAGTAGGAGACAGCTCATCTGGAAATTGAAGAATGATTATCACCTTGCTGATATATAGGATCCCGTGCCACATGTTTATCGTTCACTGTTTCGCTTGTCGTCTTCATTGTACGCAATAATGAAACCCTAAGCCCAAAAATTGGGCGTTTTGGATGTTTGTGGTAAGTTGGTAATAGGCCCCGTTCTCGTACGAGTTTGCCATTGTCTTTATTATGGGGATTTATCTGAATAAATTGATACGGTTGGGGGTAGTTATGCAGTGCTGCTGCGAATGATGGTGATGGCGAAGACGATGGATACGAAGTACAAAATGGAGACAGTGTGGATGCACGACGGGATTATTGAGCAAAAAACACTTGGGTTTGTGCGGATAGCTTCCCAAGAGATTTGTCTGGATCATGCTACCCCTTGCAGTCGACAGTCCTATACGCGAACAACTTACGCAGGTTACCCTGACAACTACCAGAAGGAAGAGTAACCAATATCCCTGATCCATCATCACTAGTGTGATAACACAGGTTTTGCGTTTCCAGAAATCGATAAAAAAAGATTCGATTCACTCAAGAATATCAGTTTACTGGTGCAAAACCGAGGGCTACTATATGAACAACACTACCTCTAGCTCTTGTCAAGCTTCGTTGGACGTTCAAATATGTGCGCTTTTGGTCGCTCAATCTACATTTGTTCGAAGTCGTTGATGGCAGTACTGATTGGAGCAAATAATCGTACAATCTGAGTTCGCATGACCATTAACTAACAGTGTTCCCAGCATGTGGAACGCTAGTTTTAACTTGGGTTCCGTGTTGTCTGATTGCCCCACATCATACTTCACTGACATACATTCACATCAATTCACTCAGATAAAACCTTACAATAAAAAGAAAGAATACCTTCAAACATCAACTCAACCAGGAGAACTGGTATCATGGATAATTAATTTTTACCTTCGGGACTCCACCCACTACTGTGAATCCCACGGCTCCAGCGTGGAAAATGGGTGCACTTTTCATGCGCACGAATGCCCCAGGTACTACTTCCAGAGATGTTGGGCGGAAATGGGTTTGAAAAACCGGAACCACTGCATCAGTGTTAGATCGATTGGGAGCAGATTGCCTCATCGGTTTGGTACCAGTGTTGCCGCTTCGAGATACATTTGATCTATGCTGTCTAGATTTTTCAATGGTACGTTGTCTTAGATAGGGAGGGTAGATGCCCCTGAAGGAGTAAATACAAAGAACNAGATGTCACCAATATGAACGTGACATGGAACTTTTAGCAACAGAATGTAGAACTCACCACCAGTATGCCGCTCCAGAGTGACAACGAACAACGGTTATCAATGGTGCAGTATGAAGTTCGACAATGTTCTCGTCCCGCAGTTCATGAAAGGCTGTGGCCCGGTGTTCAAAACTTAAGAGTTTTGAGACAGAGTTTGGTTGAGTGGTGTTCACGGGCAACAAACGCAGGAGGCTCTCGTCAATCCAGGTTGCCAACTTCCCAGACGCCGTCAGTACAGTTGCACGTGTAGCCCAACCAGACAAACGCACTATGCGTTCGTCCAGAAGACCTAAAGTAGGAACTCGAGGATGGTAGTACTGGGCTGTCTGTCGTGAATTTGAATCGACCCGGGTGGGTAGGGACCAATTATCTATGGGTGTGGTACTTTCGGAAGTCTGTTTAAGGAAAAGGAGTAACGAGATTTGTGTTGTAATCCGTTCTGACAATAATGTCACCTCAAATTCAATCAGCTGTCACTACCCTGAGGCGAAAAACGTGGTGCTCGCTCATGCCATTGAAAAGCTTTGGAGGCAACACACCGAAATACATTGCTATAAATAGCCGTGGGGGCGGACAAGTCAACACTGTCAATGACTGGTTCTGATTGTGTTTCACCATGCTTAGGGAGCGATGTTTTATTGCTACTGTTGCTTCTCAGGGAAAAAGCCGTTATGCAAAGGCTATGAAGTACAAAACAGGGGGTCATAAGACAATGTTCTGTGGGACCAGACAATTATGACTAGGTTTCACGGACGAAGATAATTTGGTCTCACATGGATAGATGTGCAAACAAGTATTCTCGATTAAAATGCTGCAACACTGAATTGAGTGATACACAACTTGTAGTAACGATATTTTCTCCAGCTTAGTTCTCGGTCTAAGCTTCCCAAGCTAGCATTCACGTCAAAACAACCACCAAAGGTGCAGAAGGTATATTAGGGCCCAAAACGAAGTAAAAAACGATTGTACAACGCTCCATATATATAGTGTAGGAAGCGACAACTTTCTGGAAATTCTGACGCCTTCTGGATGCGCCATTGGCAACCGGCATTTGGCCAATAGTAGATAATGGTTGGCTGTTGGGTCCAGATTTCCGACCAATCGGCTTGATACCGGACCGGCAAGCGTCCCTAACTTTTGGGGGGTTTTGCGCGGGACACACTTCTCAGCCGTAGCAGCACCTGACTGCGAGATTAGTGTGGATTTCCGCCTGACACAACTTCCTAAGAGACCTATTTTAGAGACCATTTTCGTGGTACGGGATTTTTCTATTATTCCCCCCTCCTCCGACAGCAACCCCCTAGGACCGAATATATAACACCTGCTTCCCGAAGCAGAGTAGACACCCGAAGTATTACGGTGACAGTGCCTCCTGCCACTGACCTAGTTCTACCGGTCAAGTCACGCGAAAAAGGTCAGTCAGCCAGCTAGCTAGCTATTTAACTGTAAATCATGTACTAAAGTACAGCTGTAGCGGCCAGGTACATTTTCGTTCAGGGAGCGGAATAAGCAAATTACAGTCGAGCACCTGAGGCGACGGCCCAATCAATTTGATGGCGTTAAATTGTTTTGTTTGCCTGATAAAGCAGAGTGATGGCGTCATGAATTGGAGGTAACTGCTTTGTGGGGGACCACCATCAGATGTGAAAATAGTATTTCACCAGCACTGTTGTCATATTGCTGCGGGTTAATAGCGGTTTCCGTTTGACTGGATCGATGCCTTAACACAGTAGTGATGTGTAAACGTCGCATTAAGGACGGAAGATACTGAAGACACAATTGAACATTGTCATACAACACTAAACTGTTGTTTTCGACCACAGCTAACACATGGAATACTTGCTAGTAACGGCCAGGATGATGGTGATCAATATGCAGGCACATCCCGTCAGCGCACTGGTGCATTACCCAATAGTCGGACTAACGTAAAGTGATTGCATAATTGGACCTCCAAAGTGAAATTCTAGGATATGCTGACAAAGTCTGTTAAAAGCATCTATCGGCGATGGACCTTTTGTTAATCGAACGTATAAAGCCCCGAGAACCCTTCGTTTTAGCCGCGGCCAGTTGGAAAAGTTCGGTACATTTCCTTCTGACGGGACATTGGTAATCATACACATTTCACGAGCACAAGGAAATCGAGTGTACCGGGATCCGAGAGCGTTTTGTTGTCAGTTTCTAGCCATGGTTCCTGAGTGTGCATTCGGAAATAAGTTCATCCAGGGAAGTCGCTGGTAGCTTGGCATTAGATCACCTTCCTCCTCTGTTAGGATTTTCAAAAAGCGAGTTTTAGTGATATTCCGCCTAAATAAACCGATGACATGGCAACGAAGCACCGATAAGGGTGATTAGGCGGAGAAATCGGAACAAGCAACATTCAAAGTGCGTCACAGTGGATACGTAATTTAAAACATCTTCAAATATACTTTCAGGTGCAAACCTTTTTGTTGGAGTGAGGATTAAGATTAGCCGTCGCCGAAAACGGGCGGGTATCTGCCCAACGCCACTGGTGGAGCTCGCCAGCAGTACTCAAACCAACAAGTTCTGAATGGAGGGCCACAATTTGGGAAAACTGCAAATCCAATTCATGATTGTCTGAACTAGACCAAAACTCCAACTGGTCACCAAGCTGTATAGCTTGTCTCGTCGGCGTCGAACAACCGCTTTCAAAGCCAGTCTGAAAAAGAAAGAATGAAGCAATAATTCACACTGTCTTAAGTTTGGAATGAACACCCAGTACGGCACGGTTGACAGTTCTCTCTGCATGCGGAAACTTACGGAATCCAAACCAGAGGTGCGGCCCGACTCTCCTGAACGAGCAGTAACCGACTCGTTGTTGCGACTGGAAAGCTGAGATTCCATGCGACGACGTTTTCGGCGGTCACTGAGAAAGCCACATTCTATAACAAAGCACATGAAAATTACACTGAAGGGCGCAGATGCAAACAGCAGTTGAATGAACACAGTATGTGATAATTAAACCAGCAGCGTTATCGTCTAACTGAGGGGAGCAGTCACAGCCACGTGATCTAGCGGTTTTAAGTGACCTTAACAAGAGAGAGATGGGATAGGAAACTACGCAACAAAAAAACGAAAAGGTCGGCCACATTGCTCTTTCGGTGTGATTTCTGAGTAAACCAAGCTGTCACATTAGAGCCATTCGAAAGAGCACTCAGACCCTGCACTTTGCGTAAGTGTATCGTGTGCGCTGTTGGACTCAAAGATGTATTCGAGGCTTTTAGTGACATATGAATGCACAAATATCCCAACAGTCAGCCTGAAATCCGTGAAAAAAACGAGTTTCATTTCGAGCTAAGGCCATTTATTCGTGAAGCCCGTAATATTAGTGTCGTAATAACAACCGAAAATCAAACCAGCTCAGTTGTGAGTACAGCGACCTGGAAGGTCCATATATTTTTATGTTCAACGTAGTGATAATGGAGACCATCTGATAAAACTGTATATGGATAATGAGGAATTTCCGTCTAGCACCAGGTCCCGGTACAGTATTCGCCGCAATGTATCCTCAAATCAACGGCGAACAAGAACACGACACACCTGATCAAACTGCCGATGGCGATGTGTGTAAGGCTGCCGATCTCATCGACTTCAACCCTACCTTGGTATGCGCACGACCATCAGCATCATATCATCATCGACAGCATGCCATCAGTGTTCAACAATGATGCTTCGCTGCCGTACAGTCATGATTTATTTGAAAGCCATATTTTGAAGAAAAAAGTAAAATCAGACAACCCGGAAGAATATACCAGAGCAATACTGACATCAATTAGCAGCCATATCTTGTAGTGAGAATCACGCGGTCCCTATGCTGGAATGTGAGTCGCACCGACAGCACCCAGCAATCGCTTTCATACCCCTCTGCCAGGAGAAAAGTTGACCATCTCTGCACTTCAACCACTCTGAAGTGGATGTGGAAAACAGCGCTCTCTCTCTCTCTCTCTCTGGTATGCGCAATACATGGCCTAACCAAGGCAGCTTTTGATACTGGACACATTCTTCGATTGAGGTCCCCGTATGCACACGAATTATTGTTTGCTTCCGGGAACGCCCCAAAAACGAACTGAGTGATTTCATCTGGCACAACCACGACTGCTGAGGACATATTAAGGGGGACAACCTTCAAGTTTAAAGGATAACTCTTGTGGTGACACAAATTACTGGTCACACAATCAATAAAACTCAAAAATTACAAGTATCCAAGTATGTGACTCTACTAGTTGGATAGTGTCTCGAACTGCTCCGTTCTCAACAGCCTATTCCTGCTCGCCATGAACACAACCTGGCTGTTCAGCCTACGAATGTGCTTTTTCTAGCACAGAACCTGAGGTGTAATGAGCGAACCACGCGGCAGGAGTTGGAGCTGTATTCGCTACTGGGAACTCATTAAGGTTATTTCGAATCATTAGAACTGAAAAAAACGGAGAAAGTACCACGCACAACGGACACCGACTCCGTTGGTCTTGACATTACAGGTGTTTTTGATGTCGGATGCAGTATATTGCAGAACTGTCTCATGAAAGACGGAATTTGTTGAAATCCACTGACAACTGAAAGTCTCAAGATTTCGGTAAGTTCCAGCGTGCGACAAACTATTCACGAATGAAACCACTTCAAAGAAGTCCGACAGGGATGTCAAACATCTCCGTTTTATTTGCTTTATGGATAACGTCATCGTGAGCATCCCTTTTTTCACATAAATGCTGAGCTACTCCCAGATTATTATTACGCCACGACCTACAGTACGCATACAGCATAGCACCGGTTCGTGATTGTGGGAAACGCAGAGGACGCTAGTGACTAGCCGATGGCTACTATCCGTCGTTTTAGATTGGGGTTCTCCTCACCAAGTGTAACGTGTAGGAAAAAGACTGGCCGGGCAGTATACTCTTTCTCTCTCAATGAAGTTATTTTCAAGGTGGTTTGGAAAGGAAACTACTGACCACATGTGATCACTATTGCTTTTGAGGCATCAATCAATTCACTTCAATTCAATTTATCAACTATAAACCGTGTACCATAAGCACATTGGCTCCATCTGCTGCAATTTCGATAGCCGGAGAAGGGAAGTGTGTGTGTATACATGTGAGCAACGAATTTCATCGATGTTCGGTAGAGAACATACTTGTCCTACGAGTGCTGCAATAATGCGGCACTAATCGTTAGGGTTCGCCTCAAAGGTGTCAAGTCACTAACTTTCTTGCGGACCTTGTTTGTGAGCACTTAGTTATGTTGAGAACGTTTCCCCCGGGAGGGATCAACGAACAACATAATGATGGTGTTTGTAAGCATTGGTCGCCAAATTAGCCTGTGGGCTCACCACGACCGCCCGGATGGGGACCTAAGGAAAACGACTGTACTCAACTGAATGCACTCTCATGATTCTGAAAAAGAATCAGTGGCGCACGTACGTCTTTCATGAAACCAACAATGCACTCATAGAATTTCAGACGTGTTGAGGCCTTTTACCACTCACTGGGCTTACAAGCGTACAGATACGTACAGATACATGTCGTTTGACAGAGGTGAAAATTTTATGTCTGACACTATGTTTACAGGGACCTTTTCCCAAAGAAAAGTTTTGAGAAAGTAGCTAAGCTACGAAAAGATGCAGAAACAGCAACAGGTCGACTTCATGTTTACAAGTCTACGAAAATTGGCCCATGACTGTGTTCCATAGTTGACTATCCATGAAGCACGTGGTTGGGCCAAAAAGGCTGTTACAGGAAGCTTGGTCGCACGACAAATTATCATTGTAAATACATAGAAGAGGCGCACAAGAAGCAATAAAAACAATCATTCGGTGAAAACTGCACCCAGAAAGTGACTAATAAACTATCGACGTCTCCTACACAGTTCGGAACACTCTGTTCCGGAGCGATTGGTCGAAAGCCGTTAGAACCACATCAAATAGGGAAAGTAACAAAAGCAACAATGGGCAAAATTGTGAACACCAAGGTGATTCTGAACTATGAGGAGAATATCACTTAAGTAGATTTGGAATCCCTTCAGAGATAAAAGCGATTCGTTGCAAAACTGAGCGTTCCCAGATAAAATAAAACGGAAATCGAACCGTAGTCGCTGGCAAGCTCCCCTCTGTGACGAGGCGATGTTGGAGGTTCCATCAATTCATCTGGAACCATCGCGTCTGTATCGAAGAGTATATGGCTGTCAGGATATTGGAAGAACGATAATAGATCCATGGACTCATCATCCCAGTCATCAGATCCCGATCCGAGGCCACCGAGGCCACTAGTGCCATCACCGGAAACACTGTTCGACTGTTCAGCTTCATCGTCACGAGACAAAAGGTTGTTGACAGCCATATTCACATCCAAGTTGGTATTTTGTAACTCCCTGATTATCACTTGCCGAGATTTACCCTTAAAAAGAGAAAGGGCATTTCAATTGCCTGTTCAGCATCGTTTTCGAGAAACGTGAACATAACGACAGCATGCAACTGATTAAAGCCTGTTATGAGTAAAATAAAGCGATAGCTGCCTAAACGGCTATTGATTCCAAAAAAATAAATAAATGCCCCATAAGTGTCGAGAACAAATATCTAAGTAGATAAAAGGAGAGTACTGATTCGAATCAACAAATATTCACTTAAATAAGATTGAAGGACCGCGAATGATACACCGAAGTCCACTAGATCGCGTTTTCAACGCTTGGTTCTGTGCGGCAGTGAAGCATGTATCAAGGCTGATTCGAAAACCGGCACCCTAGATGCACCCGTAAAATCGCGCTTTAGGGTCGGGGTTGGGCGAAATGGCTCAGTGGTTAGAGTGCGAATTTCCTGATCGGATGGTCCGTGGTTCGAACCCGACTTCTCCTGTCTAGGCTTGGGAAACCTAGCAGTATCCCAGCCCCCATGCCTTCTTCGGGTGGCATGGCAGCTAGGCACAGCTGAACGATTATTTGATTGTCTTTAATTACCTACCGGGATCCGGGTTGATCCATGCGACCGGTCCCCGGAAACCACCTGTGAGTGAAAGCATCAAACATCAGAATGGAACGACCATCTCGAATAAGGAGGAACGCCTTGACCAGTGGGCTGAATACTTTGAACAACAAATGTCTTGGCCACCAGCCGGCACTCATCTACAGTCCACAGGTGAAGTAGAACCCTGGACGGTGAACGTGGAACCACCTACGGCTTCGGAGGTTTACGACTGCATATGTTCTCTCAAGCGCCACCGAGCTCCCGGTCCGGATGACCTTCCATCCGCACTGTTCAAAGACGGCGGGGAAGTCCTCAGTCAGCGTTTGTCCGATCTGTTTGCTTGCATTTGGGAAGAGTCTGTCCCAGACAACTGGGGGGAATCGGTGATAGTGCCCATTTTCAAAGGGGCGCGTAATGAGTGTGGTAACCACAGGGGGATCAGCTTGACCCCGGTCGTAACGAGACTGTTGGCGTCAATTGTGCTTCGTCGCCCTACGGTGGCTCGCGAGATACTGACTGGAGAGCAGCAAGCGGGATTCCGGCCTGGTAGGGGTTGTGTTGGCCAAATCTTCACACTGCGTCAGGTACTAAAACAACGCCATACGTACAAGCGACCTACAATTCTAGTATTCCGGTATTTCCGAGGCGCATTCGACTCGGTTGACCGGTCTGTTCTTCTTGAGACGCTTGCCCACCAAGGAATGCCCCGGAAGTTTGTAAACATAATACGTTCTTTGTATTCTCAGACTTCCGGACGTGTGAGAGTGTACGGAGAGCTCTCCAAAAGCTTCCGCACACAAAGCGGTGTCCGTCAGGGATGCCCACTCTCTCCATTACTTTTCAACTTTGTGATCGATGAAATAATGAGACGAAAGCTGGAGGGTCTCCAAAACCCTGGTGTTCAAATAGCCAATGAAGAAAACCTTGTCGATCTGGAATATGCAGACGACATCGTTCTCATGTTCGAAGAGACGGAGAAGGCGCAAGTATTCTTGGATGAACTGACCAAAGTCATCCCGTCCTTTGATATGCACTTTGCACCCACAAAGTGTAAGGTCATGCTTGTGGACGTGCAGTCACTGAACACGACCTTACGATCCAGGGAGAGGTACTGGAAGTTGTGGAGCGTTTTACATACCTTGGAAGTTGTATTAGTTCTGATCGTAGTGTGACAGATGAGGTGAATGCACGAATCTGCAACGCTCGGGCCGCGTTTGCGAAACATGTCTTCACGTGTCCGACAGTCGTTGTCTCAGAACCATAGCTCGTGTGGCCTGGTGTCCGCGAATACGTAACGAGGCAGTTAGAAAGCGTGTTTTCGGTTGTAACGGGTACTTCCATTGAAAAATGTGTCCAGCACCAGAAGCTGCGTTGATTGGGACATGTGTTACGTATGCCGAAAAACCATCGTTTGTCGAAAAGAGTACTGTTTTCCATGCCCAATTCGGAGTGGCGTAAACAGAGAGGTGGCCACCCCTTGATCTGGCAGAGTATGAAGGAGATCACGAAACGCTTGGGTGCTGTCGGTGCTACTCGCCTTCCAGGATGGGGACCGCGTGATCCTCACTATGCCTGGTTGGAGACACTACAAGATACGGCTGCCAACCGATGTCAGTGGCGTTCTTGTTGTCAGTTTCTGTCCAGATTGCCTGAGTGAATGTCTGGAGGTGTAGGCACCCCGGAATGATTGTGTTAAGCTAGCACTAAGTCCCTCCCCCATACACCGTTATTCTTTTCTTTACAATAAGGCTTTCAAATAAGTCATGGTTGTACGGCAGTGAAGCATCGGTGTTGAACACTGATGTCGTGCTGTCGATGATGATGACCTACCGGGATTCCTAGTTGAAGGGTCTCTTACTTTTTTCACGTCGAATAAGATGACTTTCAGACCCATCATCATCATCATCAAAGATAGCAACATCAAAGTAGAGCTGACGGTAATACAAAAGCAATCAACCGCGGTGTTCTTATAGGCTATCGTTTTTGATGGCTTGAGACGTGGTGCAAACGATGTCCTATCGTCATCATGGTGAAAGGTGGGTGCCGACAGTTGAGGTCAGTTGCGGACATGGTTAAAAATAACCATAATGTTAAAATTGATTTGCAGCGACAAGAATAAGAAAAAATAGCTTCGTTCTCTAGGCATACGGCCTATGCCCACGATGAATTCGTCAGAGTAGAATGAAAACTCACCTCGAGTACAGTCTGACACTCCTCAATGAGACTTTCAGGAACTTCACTCGCTGGTATCTGTGAAGCGACTGGGCGAGCGAGATATATACCTTGTCGCTGCATTTCGCGCAAAAAGCTGATACCTCGAGATGTCCGGCTAAGGACACTGAAAGGAGAGCGGTGCGGTCTCACACCATACTGCCCACTCGCTGTTCGAGATGCGTCGCGAGCTGCAGTGGAAGTCTCAAACTGGGAGGTTGTATTCTTTCGCCTAAGAGAACGATATCCAAATTCGGACATAACGTACTTCAAATCCGGCTTCGTGGACGACCGATCAGATCGCACTGAATAAGCTACCCGGCAAACACGTCCGTCTTCCAACCGGAAAGCTAAGTGTGACGGGCCAATCAAGCATTGCAGTATGGAATGCTGGGTAAGTGGACGCAAAACGTCAGGCATCGATACTCCATCTTTCTTTATCTGCTGAGAAATTTCCTTCAACCTTATTTGCCACAGATTTAGTTGAAATAGTAGGAAGTCCTCACCTTTCGTGCAACGCATTTTGAACATCTGTTGCAGAAGCATCCGACTTCAAATTTCCGTGAGATACCAAAAATATACTCGACATGACGAAACGCTGAAGGTCATGCGAATACGCGCTGATGGAATGGTGACTTAAACAACTTAAGTTCATGTGTGAAACACAAGTTTTTTACTAACATTATTCAGTGTTCACCTGATGGAGAAAAGTTGCAGTGCCCATGGGTGCAACAAATAAACCGGGTAAATCCACGAGTGAGAAGCCAAAGGCTGGTAAGCTTCCACCGTAAAGTATCGCCTCTGGACATCATGGCGAGTTAAAGTGGATCCACGTAATGCAAGAGAGTACCAGGGTGCCTCGCACATAGCTCGCGCAAAGATTTACAAGCAGCTGGATATCTTTTGAACCAGGAATATTTTTCTATCCACGTGGCGGCGAAGCTTTTTCTCATCTGCGGTGATGAGAAAATGCCTCACCACAAAATTCCGAGCCCCTCGAGAAACCGGTGGTTTGAAAGATGCTTACTACCTGACATGCGTCGCAACAAGAAGCTTTGTACTGTAACTTCATCTCATCTTTGTCTGTTGGAGTGATCTGCACGGTGCGAAAACTTTTTTCACGCCTACAATGCTCGTCTATAAATAGCTTATATGTAATATTTTCCGTTTCAATCTACCACAAGTCCACACCAAAGTTGCCCTTAGCGCGAGTGCAGGCACTTCATGGACAACCGTTTCCAGAAAACACGGGGCTGGCCACCTCTGTAGCTGGATGCTTTTATTGCCCCATAGAGGATTACGCCCACAATTCTTTCAGTGGTGTTTCGTTTGTAAGACTCATGAGTACTCAGACGGCAAGCTGTATGTATCCTCAAGTTGACTGACCTGGGAGTTATACTTGAATTAGCCACAGTACCAGTTATCGCCGCACGTTTTAAAGTGGACATTACGTGCCTAATCACCACTTTGGGCTTTGTCCATCCATCACGCTGACCAAGAGAGACTTGGTTACTCCCCTCCATAAATATACTGTACCTCAAATCAATCGAAGAGCAGATCGGAATGCTACGGTCAACCATATATTGTCTCTAATGTTGTTTCCCATTTGGGAGCATCAGCTGCCGTGTCGCAGCAGTTTGCTGGTTGTCCGTCCGGCGACCCAAACTCTAACTTCGAACTCCAAATTTATCACTTTTTGTCGTTGCGCTTGACGGAGCAAAAGGATTTCTCATCTCGTGGGATGCATGTAACTTCTTGAAAGCTCACTGACGGTGTCACGTGGGACAGATTTTGGGGACTGGCACACCCTGGCCTAAGGCGGGATAGTCGCGACAGCTCTAAAACATTCATAATCCCGTCCCCAAATGGTATTCATTTAGACGTTATTGCTAAACGAACCTATTGTAACCAGTATAGCCTGTTTTCGTCCATATCCGCTCGTGTAATCTCCTCTTCCTCAGCCTCGTCTTACTTTTCAGTGTGCTGTATGCAAGCCATGCCAAGCGATGCTCGCTAGGTTCTTCTGTGGTCGCTGATCTGAAGGACACTTCGGTGAACCGCATCATTCGACTTTACCAATCCCCTCTTGTCTTCCTTGTTCAATGCCAACAGTCCTAGAACATTTCTAAAGCAGATACAAAACAAATTTGGGAATAGTTATTGTACAAGGAGGGGCACAGGCCTTGTATAAGGATGATGATTTTCTCCCCACCGACTTCCGTACATAAACATCAAGATTTCCGGTCCCAAGTGGGAGAGAAGCGTCACAAAACTTTCTGTCCCTCGGCGGAGTGGACTTGAGTCGTGACTGACATTTTTCTATCCGAATGCTGGAGCCCACGTGGGACCTCGTATAGTAAATCGTCTCATAGACGTCGCCGCAGATCTTTCTATAGCTGCCAGGACGTGTTGGACTGAAGCCATTGGATTGGGATTGTGTGCTCCAATTAATTCTGTGCTTAGGACACGATGGAGTGCCGAACCTTTTATGTCCCCATTCTGACCAAACCGCAATCAGCCAACATCAGCCTACATCACTTTGCAGGACTATGCTAATTATCTGGTTCACACTAACAAGTTGCTAGTTACCAAATTACTCGTTATCTTAAGGCTACATCAATTAGTTTACAACATAGACTTTTTCACTTAGTTTCACTTGGTTGAGCGTTAGAGTTGTTTAAAACCGTTCTTCCGGTATCCTTGTGTATCTGCGCTGAGGCATCTGTGGACTAAAACAGCCGGTAGCCAAAATCTGCAAGTGATTGGAAAAACACGTTGACTAGGTAAAATGGGCGAGGAGCTCAAATTTCTAATAGACCAGATCGGCCCCAAGGCCTTTTCCATTATTGGTGTCATGCGTTCGGAAGTCGTTTCCTGACGGTAGCCTAGTGGTAACCTCAAATCTTTCGGAAACACTACTTGACACTGGACAATAGAAAATGTTTTTCCAAAGGACTGTGTACTCTATCGGCATTCAGGCGTGAGATGCGGCCTTCTGTTCAAATTATCCCGCTTAAACTCCGGTAACTGGCCATAGTTAACTTGTGGAGGTCAACGTACTTTCTTTCGCCTGTTACACCCGATTACTTTATCACGTTGCTACGCTCGCCGTTTTCGCAAATCAATCTAACCAGCTAACTAACACCTCCCTTTATAATGTAGCGTTATTCTTTGTGCGCTCAGGTCGATGTTTAGGAAAACTCACTTAGAAAATGATATTTCACTTGCCTACGAATGGCTGCCTTTCTCATACAACTCTGCTGGCATAAAACATGGATTGAGGCATGTGATACTAAATTTGGTAGTGGGGTAAATGTGCCACGAATATTATTAGCATCTTTTATACGCATAAGTGTTGATAACAATGGCACAAATGGACACTCTGTAGTTCAACGTATACTAAATCTTCGAACGTTTTAAAGAGCAGCGGCCGATTTCGAAAACCTTGGGTTTGCTTGCATGTGGACTATGCGCTCAGCGAGGAGCCAATAACTCACGGTGAATTTATTCGACTGATCACGAAGATAAACATATGCGCCCATGTCTAGGCGAAAACATTGAGTTCAATAGACGTTCGCTATGCTACGCCGGCGGCTAGACGCACAATGTATTTTTCTGCAAAACGCCTG
>NW_008751692.1:1630200-1631146 GCF_000715545.1 Opisthorchis viverrini
AAATCGCCATAGTGAAGGATTTTCAATAATACAGGAGCATGTACCTTATACATAGACATTCTACACTATGAGGTGGCAAGTCTGAAAATGCCGTAGATTTCGAGAAATCAATCTCATTGTGCGAATAGCCAGCGGCCTATGCTACCGACAAAAAGCCTTCTCTATTGGGATTTTACTGGAAAAATACTGCGTGATTATAACAAAAATGAGCTTTCCTGCCAGCTTCATCATTAGTCCAGGCTGTCAAATATTGTTTATTTTTGTGCACTAGGCAGCTATTTTTGTGTTCGCCAGTTCGAAAACCCCCGAAAACGTTTGACGTCCCAAATTGCTTTAAACGAGTCTCCTCAACTGTGCGGGATGTACGCTGGAGACATTTTCGGGAATCTATGCCCCCATTAGCCTTACACATACTGCACTTCTAGTCAGACCGATACGCGCCCTTGAGGACCCGCGCCGTTTTTTGGGATTTGTTTCACATACTGTACGCTATTTTTCTAAGCGTGTTCACAAAATGTCAAGCCGGACTTCATCGACTTCGCCTACATTTAGCTTCAACCAACAGAGTGGCTGAAGCTCGCAAGCTCTGCGCTTACATTCGCCGATCCTTCCATAACAAATCCTGTTTAATTGCCATTTTTAAACAATTTGTCAGACCAATTCTTGAATACAGCCCTGAATTCGCCTCACAGTATTCACAAACATGCCGGACTGCTGTGGAGAATGTGCAGCGCTCGTTTACTAAGTCCCTGCTTTCGGTGTCATCCACACTACCGTATCGTCTTCGTTGCTCATCACCTGGGCTGGATCCATTATGGCTAAGGCGCATCAGGTTGAATCTAGGCCTCTTGCATCGCTTAATCTACCGGCGGGCTTACATGGCTGACTGCGGCCCTGAATTTTCTTCCCGTGCTCCCTATAATATCCGTAATTCAGGATGTTCACC
>NW_008751692.1:1634954-1638631 GCF_000715545.1 Opisthorchis viverrini
TGCACCATATTTTTGAGGCTAAACTTGCCATGTTCTCCCAATTCGAATTATCGCACCTCCACCTCCACTTTATCTCGTTGTGACTCCGACCATTTACCCAACCGCTCAAGGTCACTCCTGGCCAGCAGTGGTTTTCCAGTTTTAATTCATGCCAACCGACTGTCTTTGAATTAGTCGGACCTCATGCCCATTGTTCCCTACAAACTGCGAAAGAAACCTGTTATCATTATTTCATCGAATACTCTTCACTGTTCATAACGTTGTCCCCATTTCGCGGAATCCCCACTAGCCGCAAATCCCCCAGTCACATGCTCTATTCTAACTGCAAACGCACGGTCATGCCCGAAGGTGTGCCACACACAAGTTGGGAAATAAACATTACTATTACGGACAAACTCGCGCTTCATTCTGAATAACCTTATGATCGTACCCGACGGAACGCCGCACATCCGCTGGGAACAAACATTGTTATGATAACGTGGCACTTTTGGGTACAGAGTGTACATCAATGGACAGAATGACTGTGGTCAGTTCATCCAAAAAACACCTGCGCCTTTTCCTCCTCTTCAAAGATGAAAACGATATCTGCATACTCCAGATCGACAAGATTTTTGCCAGAAGATATTTGAAAACCGGGTTTGGAAGACATTTCAATCTTCGTCTCACGAAAGTAAGCAGCACTGGAAAGTGGCGCTCTAGACGAAGACCGCTTTTTGTACGGAAGTTTTTGACCTCCCCATATCCTTCCGTAACTTGATTGCCCTGCTTTTCTCTGGGCTGTAACAGCTTTATTCCGAGGTCAGCTCATCGAACAAACCACCAGATATCTTCGACCTCAGGTCTCTCCAAGTTCCAAGCTTCCTAGGTTGTGCACAATCTAGCCAACTCACGTCCCTCATACTCACATATCTCCTCACCAGTTCTCATCGACCGCATACATATTATCTGCACGTAAATATCGATTACCGGTTTTGAACTCTGGCAGTGTTGCCTCATTGAAGTAGTTAGGAGTTGTGACAACTTTTGCCCGTCTGGTATTTTGGGCGGCATTCCAACTCACATTAAAGTGCTTTCTAGTAAACCTTTCGGACATTTTTCCTGACCAGTGCGGTACGTTCGAAATTGGTTTCCTTTTTCCCTCGTGCAAATTTGTGAAAGGAGTTTTTTGTTTTTCAATCTATTCACAGAGTACACGTGAGTCATTGTTGAATTTTATTACTCTAACAAAACATTTGAGATGTTTTGCGCACACTCCCTATCTTACATCTAGTCCGAAACATGACATCAATTTACACCGATCATTCTCTTCAGCCGTTGATAGACCACAGCAGATGTGAGCGAAATGGCTACCCGTCGAACGTCGAGCGCGGTATGCAATGCCACACCTGTAAGGCCTGGTGGCATTTCAATTGCACGGGTTTACAGGACGAACAGATAAGCCGACTAGCTAACTATCCCGACCCGTTTGTCTGCGCCAGCTGCCTGTACGTTAAGGGTGCAGTGCATTCCGCAGCGAAGAGGAGAGCCCCACAAAACGGTGCCTAATCCCCATTGCAGATTCAGAAAGACCACTGTCAGTGTTCCGCTTTAATCGGGATACTCGACGCGAAATTAGAGCCTCTTTCGAAGGCACTGGAGGACCCAGGCGCTAAGAATGCAGCGACCTGGGCGAAATTTGACAAGGAACTTTCTTCGCTGAACCAATACCCCACGATATCCATACCGGGCCCTATGGCTGCGAAGAAAGTAATACAACTTTCTGACGCGGCTATGAAGACCGCGACAGCGTCTCTAGTAGACAGGCGCCTAAGGGAAGGAAGATTGATAATCTGAGGATCATTCTCCAGAAGATCCACGCCAGTGAAGTTGGCACAATCATTCCTTAGGAATGTCCTCACCAAGCCCGGCCAATCGCTCCATGCGGAATGGTTACACCAGAAGGGAAGCAATCGGACGCTTGGACTTCTCGTCACTCTTTCTTCCCCATCTGGCGTACAGAAGAGCTTGGAGCGGGCTGGCAGCATTCAGAAGGCAAACCCAATGGTCATGCGTCTATCTGAGGATCGCCCTCTAGACGCGCGAAAGCTCGGTCACAACAGGTCAGGGGTGGAGGCACGAAACAGGCTTCCGCTGGGCACAAACTCAGCAGACCCCAAACTCATGACCAAGCGGATTGTGGTCATATCCCGTTGTGCTCCCGAAAGCAGGCCGACAAAACCAGCTGCGTCTCCGGACAGCAGTTGTTATTCGACCACTACAGGCCTCTCGCCCACCAAAGCAGTGATGAACTGGAGGAGGCAAACCTCACATGCAAGCAGTGCCCAAAGTACATGAAGCTATCAACGCTTATCTCCGTAACAGCTGCAGCTATGCGCTCCTCAACGAAGCCACAGTCTGTGAACTGTACTGAGTCAGATGTGCGGGGACAAGCAGCGAAGCCAATCTTCAGCTCCACTCCTTCAAAAGCGGCCTCTCTGCATGTGAACACAACCGTCTCCCAGGACTCCGACAACCTAATCGATGAACATGACTACAGCCATCCGGAAAATCCCTCGTACATCCGGTTGGCCACGTTGATCGCTGGCTGATTGGGTGTCCACACAAACACGAAATAAGAGTGACTGCAGCCAAACAAGCCTCATAAAAATCGCCAGATTAGAAAACTGCTAGCTGGCTTCAAGGTACAGTCCTCCGCGAAAACGCGCCTTTTGGGAGGGCCACCAAATTCATTACATCTTGGTGCCGCCACCCAGCGCCCAGGGCTACACGGTGACACTTTCCCGGCCAAACCGCGCCAGAACGGTCAAGAATCCAGGACGGCGAAAGCTTGCCGCAACTCTTCGATCAACAGCAAATCTGCTCGCCAAAATGGGGGTGCTGAAAGAGCTAGAAACAGCAACGGTCGAAATTTTCGCCCATGGGTAAAAAGACTTTGTCTTCTAAAGCCAAAAGGCCCGAGCAAACCGGACTCCCACAGAACGGTAAAAACCTCGCAAGCGAAGAACACCTCCAGGAACCACAAAGGCAGGAAACAGACCACATCGCCCCAGAGGCCCCTTGGGCCAGACGCACACCCAAAATTTCTCTGAAACAGCGGTTCGAAGGAGGAAAATTTTAACATAAATTTTTAACATTTGATGGTAATTTTTCGGGCGTATGAGATCTTCCCAAACGACCGCAGTTTTGTTGAAAGTTGTTTAAATCTACCCAATCCCCAAGATATTCAAGCCCCGCGATATTCCTATTTTAAATGGCTGCTATGGCTGAGCACGTGAATGCGGAGGATGATTTTGTGGAGAATTTAGCTCGTCAAAGTTTTTTCTCATTCAATGCATTTCAATTCGCTTTGAAAGAGTACCAGACGGAACATTTCGTTGTTTTCGTCCGTATAAACTCCAAAAAGAACAGCAATTCGCTACTATTGTATGAAAAAGCCTTCTACCGTTGCAGCAGACATCTCTGCAGACGAAGCAGAAGCCGTGGAATTCGTCGCACCTAGCAAGTTGTGTGTACGTTGTAGCACACGTCGTACTGATTTTCCGGCGAGGTTCCACGTTCGCCGGTACCATGAATTCTTGAGGGTTACTTCCTACTACCTGGAGCACAACCATCCACGCAGCAAGTTTGTTTTGACAGGCTCCCCATCAACCGGCGACTGAAAAATGATGAATTAATGG
>NW_008751692.1:1641186-1642426 GCF_000715545.1 Opisthorchis viverrini
CAGCTCGCTCGGAGTTCGGTGACACTTCTGGGGCATAAAGTGGGTCAGGGAGAAATTAGCCCACTACCCGAAAAATTAGCAAAGATCAAGAATTGTGCTGTTCCCAATTCAAAGCGGTCTCTACGGCAGTTTCTTGGAGGAGCAGCATACTACAGCCGGTTCGTTAAGGGTTTCAACAAGATCGCTCCGCCACTGTACGATTTAATCGGTCAAAATCGGAAATTCGAATGGACTGCACATTTATGGGTATGACGGGTCATCGCTGACAGTTAAATTAGGACACTTCGTATAGCCGAGGCCTACTAAACAGCGTCGCATATAGGCACTGGCCTAGCAGTTTCAATAAGTAGTCAAGGTGGGCGATATCGCGTACAGTTTTCAGTATCAGGTTAATCGGTCGCCATTAGATTAGGTATGTATGCACAAGGACACCGACTCAACAGGTACGATCAATAGCTAAGTTAGATGACCCGAGTACAGTTGTGAGTAAAACAGGCTGTCAGATGTGGCTATCACGCATAGCTTAGGCCTCATTTTTACCGGTCGGCATATAAAATGCAATGAGGTTTACTGTAGCTAGCGGCGACAAGCGGGATCGCGTATAGTTAACGGTATACAAGACCGTCATTGACCATCGGATTACGTTACTGTGCATAGATGCACTCTCATTATCAACACTGCACATTAATACGGGTCTAGCGGTTACAACAAGTATTCGAGATGAGTGAAAACTAGTAGAGATACGAGTACAGGGGGCCGTCGTTGCTCATTGGATTGGGCCGTCGCGCATGTGGGGGACATTAATTAGCGTCGCATATAGACACGGGTCCAGCAGCTACAATAGGTAGTCGAGGTGAGTGACAACGGCTAACGTCATCGTGGTGACCGCTTCATGGTGGTCACCACCTATAGAACGTCATAGTTATAATAGGGAAGACGCCCACAACTATCTGGTAACACTGCACTGTATTAAAGCTAGTTATGCACATCTGAGAAAGGAAATCGTCCACAGATGTCCCTCTGCCACTGCAAGTTTGTGCTTTAATCTAACTTTGTTGCACTTAACGGAACATGAGACCCATGGGGAAAATGTGTTGTGAGCAGGTTCACCAAACAAAAATATCCCATTTGTTAAATCTGGGGGGTCTAAAGCAAACAAACGCCTGCGACTGATCCTATAGGGCGGCATTTGCATAAAGCACTCTTAAGATGTTATTTTATTCTTCAGGAACACCGGAGA
>NW_008751692.1:1644063-1676120 GCF_000715545.1 Opisthorchis viverrini
ACCCTCGGAGGCAGCAGAGACAGTGTTGAAATGATCGTCCACAAGGTGCCTCAGCCTTTTTAACAAACTCGGCTATGTTAAACGGTCAGCCTGCCTTGAACAACCGTCCATAATCGCACTCGCAGAGGCATGGCCCACGCCAGATATCTCTGACGTGGAGATCTCGGTAGACGGTTACTCCATTTTTCGAGCTGACTCAAGACGAGGGAGGGTTGATGGGGTTGTTCTTTACTTATATACGGCCCCACCAATCCCGATTGTCCTCTCTGATACCACACCTGCGCCCTTTTGCGGTGCACTGTGGGTCGAAATCCCGCTGCGCGGGTTTGATTCTCTCTTTCTCGATGTGGTCTACTGCAGCCCCGCGAGTCCCCCTGAAGAGAACCAATTCCTCATACGGACACTTGAGCATTTCTCCTCCAACTACCACTTAACTTAGCTCCTGCTGGTAGGTGACTTCAACGCCCCAAAGTCATCCTGGATTGAGCTCCAGCGTGTCGAATCAGCGCAGACATTTTCAGCGGCGCTGATTGAAATCGTCCAACAGAGCGCCTGGACTCAACATGTCTTTGCACCCACCAGATACCGCGCAGGCCAACTACCATCCCTCCTGGATTTGGTCATCACCAACGAAAGGCACCTTGTTGATCGGGTAACAATTAACGCTCCACTGGGACGTAGCGACCATCTGCTATTGGGCCAGAAATCCCGAACTTCAATCGTGGTTTCGAGACTTCTGCCGTGCAGACTTCTCAGGAATGCGCATCTTTCTTGAACAAGCCAAACTGGGACCAGTTCCTGCGGAAGAACTATATAGCACCATTGTCCAGAAAGTTCACGAGGATGACGCGACGTTCGTCCCAAAAAACCAACACACACTCGGATGGACCGCAGGCTACCAAAAGGGATTCGGCGACTTCTGGAAAAAAGATCCCAACTCTGTAAATCAGAAATCCGCCAATGGAACATACGAAAACAAGCCACCATTCTGGACCTCGCTCGAAAAAACAAAAACGTACCGTTCAAGTACATGAGACATCGCCGCAGAAACAAGCCATCCGCGTTCTCCTTGAGGGACAGAAACGGAGAACCGACGAATGACACAAAAATGGTATCTGAGGTTACAGAGAGCACTATGCCTGTCTATACTCAACCCCAGCGTTTTCGTCACACCCACTCTTGTCAATGCGGAACTACGAACAGCCTCTAACCGATCGGTCTTCACGGTGGAGGACATTCGTCAACTCTTGCACAAGATCAGCCCATTCTGCGCGTTGGGGCCCGCCGAGGTCCATTGAAGGATCCTCCACGCTGGCAAATCATCCACACCTAGTGTTTCGCCAGTCGCTTGACGAAAACCGCCTTCCCTCTGCTTGGAGGGAAGCGATGGTCATGCCAATTTACAAAACTAGTGACCACCTGTCGCCTGGCAGCAACAGGCCTATAAGCCTCACTAGCGTGCCATGTAAGGCGATGGAACGCATTCTGAAGCGAGCTATCCTAGATCACCTTACTTTTAATAACCTGATATCTCCAGATCAACACGGATTTTCCCCAAACCGCTCTTGCGCGACAAACATGCTCGTGCTTATAGACAGCTTAACCCAAACCAAGGACGAAGGACACATATCGGATGCCATATTTTTCGACTTCTCAAAAGCATTTGATAGGGTCCCACACGTCCCGCCGCTCCACAAACTCGAGTCTTACGGGATTCAAGGTAACATCCTTCGGTGGATCAAGGTGTTTCTATCAGACAGATCATTCCGAGTGAGAATAGGCTCGACGTATTCCTCTCCAGCGCTGGTCTCCATTGGAGTCCCTCAAGGTTCCGTCTTGGGACCACTCCTGTTTCTGATCTACGTCAACGACCTCCCAGACGTTCTTGCGAGTCCATGTTTACTTTTTGCGGACGACTTGAAATCCTGGAGTTCCAATGCCAGTGCCCTCCAAATGGATGTAGACGCTGCCAAGCAGTGGTCGTTGGACTGGCACCTTCCTCTGAATGATGAAAAGTGCGTCCATGTGTCGTTTGGAGGGGATTCAGCGAATGCTTTGTTATGCATGGTGAAAATGGACCGGAAAACATCTCGAGGATAGATGCCAAAAAGGATTTGGGCATCAGGTTCGCCTCAAACTTGTCCTTCTCACTGCACCATGAGAAATCGGCCCAAAAGGCATTCGTCATTTTATGGATGATCCGACGCACCTTCTCCCGTATTACTCGCATGGACTCCCAAATACTCTATGGGGTCTACGTCATACCGCTCCTGGAGTACGCCAACCAAGTTGTCTATTCAGGACGCACGAAAGACGTCACCCTCATTGAGCGTATCCAGCGAGCCGCCACGCGAATGGTTGCAGGCCTCAAATCCGTGGGCTACGAAACGCGTCTCACGATGCTTGATCACTTTCCCGTGGAGTACCGTCGCCTCCGAGAAGACCTGATTCTTACTTATGCCCTGTTTGAACAAAGGCTGGCAAACAGGTTTTTTTACCGTTGAACAAGGAAACACACGGCGAGGACATAGTAAGAAAATTTCCAAGCTCAGAGCACGCACATTCATTAGACAAATTTTTTTCCCGTTTCGAGTAGTAGCTGCGTGGATTAGCCTTCCTCCGATGGTCGTTCACGCTCCTTCTAGAACCCAGTTTAAGGCACTGTTAGACATTTATTTATGCGAATCCCCGCGCTGGCAAGCATACTGCCCCGCGCTGAGAACATGGAGAGCAGTGCTACACCCTGTTTTCACTTGTGCCTTTCAGGTGAACGACAGCCACTAACCGACAAGAACAAAACCGACCCGGGAAACTTGGGCAAAAGCCTCGATCCTGCGTATCAATCCGTGAATCCTATTTCGAGCGCCCAACGTAGACATGGCTGTCTTGCTGCCTTGTTTGAATGATAGCGATTAACCACTGTGAACCCTCGATAGACCCAAGAATATCTCAACTACAATGACAACCATTAACGGCTCATCCAAGATCCCCTCGTACGGGGCTGTTCACGAACCCCGGTACGGCGTCGCGATAATGGTACCATGACCACCATACCAGTCTGATGGCTTACCCGTAGCTCATTATATCTCATATATTTCCCAGGAGACAGCCTTATCCACAAGACGGTTTCAGTCCGTTTGTTTGTGCAAGGACTTGAAAGCATTGGCCATCTTATGCTGCCGTCCGCTTGTTCTGCCCACAAACCCAATAGCTCATGCAACGGCACTGTTGGTGGCCCGGTATATTGGTGAGTATCAAACCTCGCCTTCAGCCAGAATATCATAAAAAACAAAAAACCTACTAGCTGTGACGAATTCCTTGGCTTTGGCGGGACGATTGCCTCAACCGTGGAAGAATTTTTCTTATCCGGGTCACAAATTGTCGCCCCAATTTGAGTTTGCGTGGACGTAATACGCGTGATTATTGTCTAAGTTGTTTACTGATTGTTTTCAAATCTAATATTTGAGAAAACACGCTAAGAAACCAGGATTTCCACATAATTTCCCACCTTTTTCATAGAGACAATTCGCCATTAGAATACGAACTCCGCGCCCACAGTGGACTCCAAGTTGGTTTGAACAACTTCTAATAAAACGACTGCCACGTGGGGAGATCACGAGAGCCCGAATGATTACCATCAAATGCTGAAACTTTATGTTAAAGTTCCCCTTTTTTGACCCACAGTTTCAGAGGAATTTTGGGCGTGCCTCTAGGACACGGCGGGGAATCTTAGCACGAGGTCCATGCACAAGCCAGTATTCTGATTGGTTAATTGTGCACAAGTTAGGAAGCACGCGCATTCAAGTTTCATTCGTGTGCAAGCCAAGAAAAAACAGGCCGAGTGCTCAAAGCACGTAAATTTAGGAAACGCGGATTGTCACTGCAACCGGCAAAGCAGTCTGAAACAATTTGGAGAATTTATTCCAGGAGATCCATGTTTCCCCTCGTAGGATTTGTACAGTTTGACGTCTATGAGGTGTATAAGTCAACTTAGCATTACAGGACGCATCAACTTGCCTTGAGAAGTCCAACTTCTCCTTCTTCAGACAACCTTTTTGTGACCAGCCACACGGCTTTTTAAAAAAGTTTGACAGGAAGTCGTTATTTGTGTTTGGAGTCTCGCTTCGAACTTACCTAAGACCCTCCGCACTCGGAACTTCGAGTTGCTTTCAACATATTTTTCACGCTGTACATGACTGAGCAAAAGCGTCTAGGAAGTTACTAACGGGAAAGTCGAAAAGAAGCCGGACGACGGCCCCGGATTCGAGCCGTCAACATGCCGTCCACCAAAGCTCTCCCCACTTGTCCACAAAGCCACGGCAACCGTTGGTGCAAACCTCTTCTAAGCCTAGTGGCTTAGCGGTCTTATGTTCATGCATGAACCACGTGACTCGGGCCAGCCAATCATTTGCTTGTGTTCGGTTTGTGCATGTATCGACTACCGGGAATTTCAAACGTAAAGTGATGGATCATACGCCTAGGTTGTTAACTAGAGCTCATCCGTTAATGATGTGCTCTCGTGCTTAACCACAGGGTTGAAGCTTTATACTATTTTGGATATATCGGGGTGTTCCTTGGTCGCACAATGTTCTTAGTTGTAGAACCGTTGCAAGTTGAGCAAAACGTTCACGCCAAAATGTTGCATTTTGTTGCGCATATGCTCAAACCAAAGACCATCACAGATCACCAAATTTCATTGTCCACGAAAGCAATCATCCCTCTGTCGAAAAAATTCCGGTGGAATACTTTCCTAGCACCACTTGGGTCCGGGGATGCCTAGATGGGGCTCAAAAGTTTGGACTGGTAATCCGAACTCAGTTGCATGTCTGTTTTAGCCCATCAGGGACACATCGTAGCTTTCAAAACTTCAATTGAATTGCGTGAATACTGAGGACCCATGTCCCGCTTATACACCCGTATTGGCTTGAGATAACCTACCAAGTGTTGTAGCGCCCAACAGGTTCGTACTTAGCCCCACCAAGCACTCGGCGCGCAGAAGTATTTCGATCGTACTGGACGGTTGCAGGTCAGCTATTGGACCATCAGTGTGTGAGATTTAGCATCAACATTCCAAGCCATACTTCCTTGGGGAAGACAGCACCACTACTTCCAGAAACATGGACAGTATGGTCATCAGAATTAAGTGCCTTACTGGCGAAATACGCTCATTTGCAAATTTAGCGTTATCGGAAAACTTAACTGAATCTCAACTAAAAATTTTGTTTGTGACATGCTCCAGCTGAATACGCCGCACAAAAGAAAAACTCATATTTCAGTTAGGATGACAATCGAAATATTTCAGTATTTTGACAGAGATTCTTTGCCTATTCGGGCTGAAAAACCGGGAAGCACTGTACAACTTTCCCGTTCCCATTTGGGGATGCCCATCTCTCGAAACACCAGAAAGTCTCGAACCCGCGACCTTCAGCCTAGAAGTTAGAACGCTTAATTTTTCGTCCACGAGCCGTTGACCAGATGTGTACATTGCTCGCACGAAACTCCATGAGACAACTTCACACTGCTTCTGGGTTCTTTAACATGGATTGGCTTTACTTAGTGAGCGGATTCGCCAATAAAAGTCACTACTCTTTGCACACTATAAACGCATCGCAATATGATTTTTAGTGGACTGTGTTGTTATTAAGTCATCTGAAGGCTCTGACAACCCACGACCAGTTTCACACTCCCTAAGGTTCATTAGTTAGCCACAATCCCCAAGTCCTACTTGAGGATATGTAACGATGTATGGAATGTCGTACCAACTGAAACATGAGGTAGCCTTTGTGTAGCACATTCAGTTGACCTGTATCATAGACAAGGGATTCAGGTAAGATCTACCTGGCTATCCCGGAAAATCCTAATTTAAAAATGAGTGTATTCAGTGTATTCAATGTTCATACAGAAAATAAAGTCGAGGGGCACACGAGAACTGCACCTAACCAATAAACCCCAAGATGGGCTGTCAAAGAGTTTTCAGCAACCTTATGAGCAGTAGCTGACAGTTCCGCCTTGTTTCCAGCATGTCCATTATATGATTACTCATTTCATGCTGCGTTATAGCCCTTAGTGTGTATGGAATTACCAACTGAAACATGAGGTAGCCTTTGTGTAGCACATTCAGTTGACCTGTATCATAGACAAGGGATTCAGGTAAGATCTACCTGGCTATCCCGGAAAATCCTAATTTAAAAATGAGTGTATTCAGTGTATTCAATGTTCATACAGAAAATAAAGTCGAGGGGCACACGAGAACTGCACCTAACCAATAAACCCCAAGATGGGCTGTCAAAGAGTTTTCAGCAACCTTATGAGCAGTAGCTGACAGTTCCGCCTTGTTTCCAGCATGTCCATTATATGATTACTCATTTCATGCTGCGTTATAGCCCTTAGTGTGTCAACTCGCCTGTGGTCTTTCTGAGAGCGCAAAATTCTGAGGAACAGCTATTCCAGTCAGTATAGCTTTCAGTGTCATCGCACCACACAAGCTCCTCCACAAAGTGAATGTAGCCTCGTGTGAACCCGCTAACAATTCACCTCACAAACTTCGTCTGCAGGTTATATTCTTTTTCGTTGTTGATAGCCACGCGGTCATGGTAGTTCAATACATAATTCCTTTTTCAACAACGCGGTATAAAATAGGTGATCCTACAAATCTCAGCAAAGAACAATGCGCTTTTTCAATATCTTGTTCTTGGAAACTTTTGACGATTACTAGTTGTCATGTATCCCTTGAAGGTCTGTTGTGGGAGTTTCGTTGTGGAGACTGGAACTCAGAATGGAAATCCTTATCCCCGCCTCTGTACCCCGGGTATTAAAGATTAGGTGGAGTGAGAGGTAACTTTTCCTCAGGGACATTTTGTTGGAACAAGGAAGTTTCGGAGGGACGTTTTTCAAGCAGACAAAATTGTTTCCCCTCTCGACATTAAGTTTAGTTTCCAAAGTGTCTCTATGAATTATGGTTATCCAAACTCACAAGTGAGCGACATTTAAATAATTCTACGTGATTCACTCATTGGATCGAGTCAAAAACACATGTTATGGTGGTTGGCGCTGGACAAATTGCTTCGTCCTGATAACTTGTTTTCGATCGGGTGTTCTCACCAACACACAAGGTAGCTTAGTCTGATCAACCGAAGCGTATAGCTAGGACTAAAAATGATCTGCCTTCAGTGTAACAACGAGGCACACAGTCATATTCCTGTTCACTTCAGTATGAATGTAGCACTGACGCATTGATTTATTCCTTGATCAAACAAGCCTACTCAGGTTTCTAAATTTGTGTGGTGTGACCATGATAGTCATATGACACTTGTTAGAGGGCAACCACGTGTCACTGAACAGATCGATGGCAAGCATACTTTTATGTGTGAGGGCATAGCATTATATTTATTCCTTGCGCAGTAAATCGGAATAAGGGATATTTTCATCATGTTTCTATCTGTGTAAACCTAAGTATCCCCAGCAAAGAGCCTAAGCTGATAACTGTTATTGGTTTAAGATGGCTAAACTCTAAGTGAAATAGCCGCGGTAGGAATACGAAAAGAGATAGCTGAGTGTTGTCGTCTCCTGTCATACCGGTAAGGGTAATCAAATTAGATGAGTAGATAGTAAACAACACAAATCTCCACCGAATCGAGGGCTCTTCATTTGCTCTCATTACATATCAGTCAGAGATCTGCCCAGGGCTTTACTTCCGAACCCTTCACGGGTTATCATATCAAACTGTCTCGATGATCAATTGTTGCTTCATCTGAAGTGTTATTCTGTACCCCAATTTTACCTGAGTGGTTGAGTGATGGTATCTTGATTTGCTCGAAGCACTTCGCTTTTCGCGCTAACCTCCATAGCAGTTTTTTTTTAAACAGAATTGGATAAAAGCATCACAAAGATGCCTGTCTACATCACATGAATGCGTTATTTACACAAGTATAGAAGCAGCCTAGGTTGTCATTCGTATGACCGAGTTGTATCCTTATGTCAATTTCCGTTTTTGAAGTGAAGCACAATGTTCTGTATACTGTTCGGTAGGTATTCCGAAACATTCATGCCAGTTTCCAACCCTACGATTAAGGGATATTCTTGAACCATTTATCTAGCTTCAATACTGCTTCATTTGTATATTACTATCCGTGGGTTTTCGATATTTGCTCGAGCACTTCGCTTTTCGCGCTAACCTCCATAGCAGTTTTTTTAAACAGAATTGGATAAAAGCATCACAAAGATGCCTGTCTACATCACATGAATGCGTTATTTACACAAGTATAGAAGCAGCCTAGGTTGTCATTCGTATGACCGAGTTGTATCCTTATGTCAATTTCCGTTTTTGAAGTGAAGCACAATGTTCTGTATACTGTTCGGTAGGTATTCCGAAACATTCATGCCAGTTTCCAACCCTACGATTAAGGGATATTCTTGAACCATTTATCTAGCTTCAATACTGCTTCATTTGTATATTACTATCCGTGGGTTTTCGATGGGACTTCCAGTTCATTATAAGCATAAGTCACTTGAACGAGTCGATATCCTAGTTCTGAAACAGTGTCTTGGCGATAAACTACTCACTTCGCATAAGGAAGCTCCACCCATGAAACACTCAATCTGATAAGCCACTTGTCACAGTGCGACTCTTCCAAGATAGGGATTTTTACCTTCGTAAAGTACCACCTGGGTGTGTAGTTTTAGGTGCAACCTTGACCTAGCTGAACTCGGCGGAACGCACCGAGTTTTACTCACCCCAACCCAGTGAAGGCAATTCGAAAGGTCGGGGAGAGCGTCTGGGCTTGGGTTCCCGTATCCACTTGTCATGGTAAGCGACGTTATTTGCCACTATTTTATGGGATTTCGGGTCTGTTTTGGACTGAACTTACAAGTAAACGAAACCTCGAAGGAAGGAGTTGTTTGAGTGTCTCAGAATGTTGTTATCTAGGACGAAATGTGTATGGTATACATGGATGGATGCAGGTGTTCAACATAATTAATACCTTTGTTTAGATTTGCCCATCCAGCTCAGTAAAAAGTAGCTACTTAGTGAATGACTGACAAGTTACGGCAAACCGACAGCCCTGTAGTGGTGGAAAATCCAATGGTAACCACTGCCGCATCTGATTCAGGGATGAAATATCCGGTCGTCGCAATGGCCTTAAAGTGGCCTTTTTTTTACCTCTAAGTATGTAAAACGATGGGTAAAAAATACCGAATCAATCCGAACCTATCATCTGATTTCATACACATTTACTGAAAATGTTGGCTTGCCATCTGAAAGTGAAGGATGTTTGGCGGAAGAAAAGTCGAGTGCTGTTATTTCCGACCCGGACACTAATTGATATAACTGTACATTGCCGGATCAAGCATGAAACTCTACTTGCCGATAACCACGATTCCCACGGGAGACCGACTAGCTAACATCTGAATCAGTCCATTTGGCTTTGCTTTAGTCAGTCAAAAATTTATGAGTCAGATTTTTTTTTACCGTGGTTGGAGTTTATTTCATTTGCAAAAGATTCAGTTCATAGTCACTTCGGCGTCGGATTTTGTACCTTGTAAGAAAATCCCTTCTAGGGTTTTTTTTACCCCAATACATCACAACTGAAACTGTTTTTTTGTCAGATTTGTATCAAACTAATGACTGCAATCCTCAGAGTGTCTAATAAACGCCCGCAGTCCTACGAAGTGTGTAATTTTCATCTGCTTTCGTTCTTCCGTACGAGCTGCAAGACAACGTGTCTTAGATTAGTGCCACCACTGCACGTGATTGGTAGCCAACTTTGGGTGGGCCGCTTTAAGTCAACCGTCAGCAGCTTCAAGAGCTAAGCATTTTTCCACGCTTCGTTTTGCTGTTTTGTTTCGGCTAGAGCGCACTGGTTCCAGACTGATACCTCTAGTTGACCTAGAGAGTCACGTGACATGTCGGGATATTCTGAGCTTGGGGTGGTTACTAGCTTGACAGACCGTTGACCGACTTTTTGGACATTCGTCGAGCTGACTGCGGGTGACGTAGAACGTACAACACAGCCGTAGCACAGATCACGTGGGGGGCTGGATACATCGGAAAGTACATGTGGATATGGGCCCGCTTGCAATCCGTTTCACTTGACATCCAAACATGCAGCTGCGGACTAGGTCTCGCAGGTGTGCACTCCGAACTTGTGCTCGGTCCGTGTACATAGTGTTAGGTTTTGGGAACAGATAGGGGCAGTTAACCTTGGATTTAATCACGTGTGTTATTGTCAAAGCTAGTGTCAAGTAGTGATTATTAAGCCTATGTTGTGAATATGACTGTGATTAAAATGTTCACCTCCTTTAGATCCGTTAACACTACATATCGGAATGAAAAAAACGCACTGACTATTCCCATCTGATCAACTTGACCAGATTGAACATGGTTCCGGAACACAGGAAAATGTCCTGTCTGTGTTCTGCCACTGAATATGTGCATAGTGCGGTCAAATTCTTGAGACTGTTGAACTAAACCGGGGCTCGAACCCAGTCATCTAAACCTAAAATGAGGTATTCCGAGCGTAACATCTGAAATGTCGGTATAGAAATGCCAGAAGCACTGTTACTCCTTTACACCTGTCAATAAAATCAACTTTACGGTACACAATGAATAGGTACTATGAATGAAAACAACCCTCACTTGGCCATCTTTCATAAAAATAGAAAGAAATATACTCAGATTTGTGAGTTGCATCGTCCTTTATATGTATCAGCTTGTCAGATTTCTAATGTCTCACACAGTTAGGTAGACTTCTACAGTATTTTACTCTCAAATGTACTGTCCTGTAAAAATTACCATCTCATTGTGTATCCCAATGTTCTACACAACCATACAAGATTTCTTTGGAGACAGGGTCTCTAAACGGACCATCCTCATTTCCACAGTTTTTTACTCCCCATACTCCCGAACGTTTTGCAGCTGTTTGATAACGTCTGTTCTCTATTTCTGTTATTCACTGTAATAACGCTTTGTTTTCAGGGTTTTGCTGAACAAATCCATTGCTTTTGTTCTTCGCCGATTACGTTCTCAATGCAGTTGACATGTTATCTCAGTGGTGAATGAATCGGTGCTGAATAAAAATTCTGACTTTATCTACTTTATCTTACTTATGTTCAGTTGTTATAGACAATCGATTTTTTGGTACGTCAAACCAGATTTTTGCCGTTGACAGCAAAGTTTGTGTAGATAGCTCGCGTTCTGTTCGCTGAGCTTGTCAGTTTAGCTGCAAATGTTCCGTCATCAGTCGAGGTGACACCATCAGTGTGTGGTAGGTTAGCGCTGCAGTGTCATCTGGCTGCGCATCATTAGAAAGGCATACCTAGACAACAACGCAACCCAAATTCACTGCGCACTGATGATGATGTCACCTTGGTTGGTGACGAAACGTTTTTAATCAAATTGCCAGGCTCGTTCAGCAGAGCATTAGATACATTTACCAGGGAAAATCCAAACTCAGGTTTGGAATGCTCATAAATGTTGACAAGTGCAACCATCCAAAGCGCTAGTGCCAACAAAATACTAGTTCATTAGAGAACTATTGCCGTTAACACTGACAGTCCCAGATTCACTACGAGAACTCGCTTTTGGCCTTTGATGACCCTTTCCTTCTGTGACTGGCTACCCCTGAGCATAGTGGACAGTTTGGTACCGGCGGAGGGGCTCAATTAATGCTGCTATATGATATTTCTTTCACTGCTGGATATCCTTTCCAATCTTGTAGTCCAAATGCGGAGCGATGCTTGTCATAACTTTACTCCAAGGCTCCTATCGTATGTGAGTAATTCTCCTTGAAAGTTATGAAACTCTAACATGAAAACCTATTATTTGTTAACTTACCGCTTAGTTAGATAAAGGGATAATCCTTTGAATGTACCAGAACCACCTTCTCTGTTGACCGAGAAATGATACTTTTGACCAATCTGAGTGTTGTTCGACGGACAAGACAAGCATCGATAGCATAAATGGGAAGGATATCCAACTGCAAAAAAGACAACAAAAAAGTTTGGGCCAAAGAAGTTATGCTTTATTCAACCGCTCAAATAAGTTATGTGATCGGCCAAACTCAGAAAGGCAGGTAAGCAAGCGATCATTCGGGAGGTAAAATGAAATAAAAATTAGCACCAGTCGTTATGCTCATTTGTGAAACCCAGACCATGAGTATGGTGCGGACTGTATGGCTTAGAGAAATTCCCCGTCTTATATCTGAACTGTAGAACCGCAGTCGTCTCTAGGGGGTGAATATTCCCAGATCACTCATCGATGTCGACAGAGAGGAGGGTTTGGGACAAGCTGAGCTCATTCATGTATGTTTTTCGTGATTCACACTAACCAGTTAACTCAGATCTTCACTGTCAGTTGTTTGCTGATCTATTCAATGCTCTTCCTAGTCTAAGGAAGGCGGATCCACGCGAACATTGTTCAGAAGATGGGCACCTGAGTATAATGATATTTAGCGTGAAGAAACCTCGTGTTTAGCAGCTAGTGGAATAAACACCACCAAATACATCAGTCACAGAACAGAAACATATTTAGAGTATGTTGTATTGCGCACACTTCTGCCTTAACTTGCTTAACAACGCCTTATTTACAGCTCTGACAATCACAAGCACCTCTTTTTCTGTCCATATGCTCAGGGAGTTATGCTGTGATTACGTCGCTCTCATGTGAACACCATTTGTCTACTCAGGATAACTCGGGAACCCGATAACCACGCCCCAGTTAGCCACTAACGTCGCGGATCCAGCTTTTAGCTGAAAGAACAGATGAACAGATAGCACGTTGAAAATCCGGAATAAAATTGCAGGTGGTTAAAGAGGGGTTGGTAATTTAAGTTACGGGGATCAAATAACTTAACGATGTCTGTCTGTCCATAATATGAGTACATGGATTCATAATTTTAGGAAGGAAAACAGTTCTAAAGCTGGGGAACGGGATGGGACAAATAGCTGTTTCCTATCAAGTTGGACTCCTCCAACAGATAGCAGCCACGTTCAAGTTCATGTTCCAATTCGGATGGCGGAAAACTCTGGACGTTGTTTGAGTATCAGGTCCTTTCAGGTGATCTGCGACATCGCTTATGGTTCTTCTGAAGGGAACTCTCGGGAGCCAGTTCTGAGACAGAGATGTGATGGGCGCACATCCAGAGGACTGTCAAACTTCTCGTTATCTGTACATTCAGGCACATTTAAAACGAAAGGCCACGTTTATTCTATCGATTGGTGACAGTTGATTTTTCTACAATGCTAAAATGCATGCTGTCTTCCCAGTGTGCAACCAGACTCGCTGAGCGGAGACAACCGCTGGTCAAATACTCGAAGTTGTCCCCAATAAAACGCAAGAGCAAAATTAACACTCAGTGATCTCATAAATGGTATAACAACAAGGAAAATGGTGAAGTATTAGGCGGCTTTTGTGCAAAATCTTCCGTTGAACAATATCCTACGCACGGTATTCAGCTAATGTTCAATAATCTGCAGATGATTGCGTAACTGCACTTACATTCACATTGATGTTGATGTAGGAAATTGGGTTGATTGGAACCCGAGGACCATACCTAACTAGAAAAATGTAACAGGTAGTAAGCTGTCAAAAAGTTTTTATCGACCTCATATGTAATTTGGTATCAGGAGTGGGTAGTTACGTAGCAGGATCACGTGCGGTTGGATTTCCGCGACAGTTTGAAGATGCGGATACCAAGCAATCCTCCTAGGAATTCAGAATTGACAATTATCGGAATCTGTTCGGTTAACCATCAGAACAGTAGTGTCCATGGTCAAGTAAGTTAAAGATTGTAAAGTGTTATCAATATATGAAACCACTTTACCAAGATGTTCCCAGGAAATGTAACCCTTTTGGAGATATATTTTTGGAACGCCCGCAAGTAGTATCGTACAAATAGCACTGTACCTGGAGCTCTTTTCCGCTAGGAGGCCTCGGGTAAACGAATTCGGAAACACCTGAAAACACTCATGATATCTTTTCAGTTGGAGACCATTTACACCACATCTAGGAGCTTTGAGGCAAAACATCTGGGAGGAAGGAACTTTACGGCACTTCTACTGCCAAAAAACGAAAGCAGTGCGACTGATGAGCAATCACAAATCAGCTAAAAACTTAGTGAATCGATAAGATAATGTGACAGCGGTACATAAAAGGGCTTTAAGCATGTATTCAATTTTCAGACTCAATGTAGCAGAATGTCCCGATAGCCGCCAAAACAAGACAGTATATCAGCTTGGCGTAATTCGGCCAATGTGCTGCTCAGTAACGTAATTCAGTTCTCGTGTCAGGATTCACTTAATTCGGTCGTGCACTCATTCACGTCTCTGATGCTGACTGCCCTCAGAGGTCGTCTGTTTTTTTTGTGGAACCGGGATGCATGTACTTAATCCCAAATATTTTCTCACACTCAAATCTGATCGGTGTGCACTGACGGGACTTTGGTAACGTACCGGTTGTTGTTGATGATGATCGAACCAGCAGCTATCTTGCTATGCTGTTAATTGGGTACACATACACTAGCGGTCAGCTGACCGTGAGCAAATCAAATGGTCTTGGGTGTTGGTGGTCATTCTGAGTGAACAGGGTTGCGCAGACTTACAACGGTGTTCATAGAAAGTGAATGATGCGATATCGACCGGACGATACGCGACCCAGTGGGCTATTACGCAATTCCACGTTGTAGCCAAAACTAACCCAATAGCAACCTCGGCTTCTTTTAGTGCTTTTGACGGGGGAGTTGCGTGAACTGGGTTGATGAAAACCGAGAAGAATCCGGAGACATAAGAAACGTGTTGCATTCTGGATTACTGAGTTTAATGGATGTCAGGATGGGAGATGAAAACAACTGCATTGCCATACAACGCGCTATGCACTTAACAATCCGTATTTTGAGGTCGCAGACTTTCATTCCGACCCTAGTTCGAATCCGCACACGACTTTCATAATGGATGCCGATTTTTGTCTTAAAACGTGTATGAGTCTGTTTGTTCATCAGTAAAAGACAGAAGAGCATCTTGCTTCAGTCTCGGCCTTGTTGAAATCATCATCAATGCGCATCGAACGAACCTTGAGCAAGACGCAAACCAACGGTCTTCTGATTAGTAGTCAAAGGCCACGAGCGGTTGGTGAGCACTAAATTAACTCGCCTTTGACAAGGTATGGTACCAGTCTTCCTTCAGTACCACAGCTCACCCCACTTGATCAGGCGCTGTCAGGCTGCCTCACTCCCAGATGAAATCCTTATGCAACCTATGAGAACCGTGGCGTAGTGTACAGTATATCATATTACGGCATAGTATAGTACAGTGCATTATGGTGTGCTATAGCACAGTATATAGCATAACATGGTGGCATGAATTCGAACGAGACGACTCTCTCTTATCTTACATATTCTCCTGTTACCCTTTCGCATTCGTTACTCGGTTTCACTTTTTATGTTTGTGACCATTCTCTTCAAAAATAAATGATAATAGTAGTATAGTATAGTATAGTATAGTATAGTATAGTATAGTATAGTATAGTATAGTATAGTATAGTATAGTATAGTATAGTATAGTATAGTATAGTATAGTATAGTATAGTATAGTATAGTATAGTATAGTATAGTATAGTATAGTATAGTATAGTATAGTATAGTATAGTATAGTATAGTATAGTATAGTATAGTATAGTATAGTATAGTATAGTATAGTATAGTATAGTATAGTATAGTATAGTATAGTATAGTATAGTATAGTATAGTATAGTATAGTATAGTATAGTATAGTATAGTATAGTATAGTATAGTATAGTATAGTATAGTATAGTATAGTATAGTATAGTATAGTATAGTATAGTATAGTATAGTATAGTATAGTATAGTATAGTATAGTATAGTATAGTATAGTATAGTATAGTATAGTATAGTATAGTATAGTATAGTATAGTATAGTATAGTATAGTATAGTATAGTATAGTATAGTATAGTATAGTATAGTATAGTATAGTATAGTATAGTATAGTATAGTATAGTATAGTATAGTATAGTATAGTATAGTATAGTATAGTATAGTATAGTATAGTATAGTATAGTATAGTATAGTATAGTATAGTATAGTATAGTATAGTATAGTATAGTATAGTATAGTATAGTATAGTATAGTGCGGTATAGTGTATAGACTGCAGTAGAATGGGACAGAGTAGGCTAAAGTAGAGTACTATACAGTATAGTGTAGTATGGTATAGTGCATTATAAGCTTCGACTGTTAACGGGAATCCCGAAGTTTGTAATCTCTAGTGGTCCACGATATGCGCACTGCTGACGATTTGCAACAGAGATCAAACACTGTATAGTTAGACGACTTTCCGGCTTGGATTAACTTCATTCACAGGGTGCAACCGCAAAAGTTCATACCACTAGCAAACAGGTAAACGCATGTGGCGCACAGATTCTTGTGGGACCTGACTCACTTGGTCCGATTCATTGATGACACTTCAGTCAGATTAACTGAAGAAAAGAGCTTGAAACTAGTGGATTTAGGATTTAAATGTGATGGGAGCGTTCCAAAAAGGGCGCAGCGATTTAAAACAAGTCACCATAACCACATTCTTGCCCTAGAAAACTTAATTAACAGAAAACATCCGGAAAAACAGAAGTCACTTGTTGAAGGACCTGCAGCGGTTTGTATTACACTTAGTAGACAAAAGGCCGGATTGAACGTTCGGAGGTAAATTCTGAACAGGATACTCCGTGGCGATGAATAAGGGAGAATTGCACCCCACTCAATGATAAGGTTGTCTGAAATTTAGACTCCAGCTGTCGGTAAAAAAAGAATGACATTTCACCCGTGGCCTGTGAACAATATCGATCTCTGGCGTGTATTTTCACACCTGAGGCCCTCTTGTTCTGAACGGGACAGTGGCGAGCTCTCACATCTGGATTCGTAAAAGACCCACAGAAGTGAATGTCTATTACCTTGTTCATTGACCCATGGATCGCTCTTCGTGAAGATCGAATCACTGATGCATATTTCTCGAGAAAAGCTCAAAAATGGCTTCTTAATGGGTGTTCAGGAGGTGTTCGTTTAATTTATCTGAGAAAAAACCTAATTCCTAAGTTTGCAAAACTGCCCTTTGTCGAAAAGTGGACAATGCTCAAATCAAGCCATAACTTTACCGGTTGCCGGATAGGTAGACAGGGCATTCTGGAAGGGAAGTTTATGAGAGGAAATATTGCTGAATTGAAGGTGCTCATAACAAAAGAGTTCGTCAAAATACCCTCGAAAGTGCCACTGAGGACATGCTGCTGTATAAGTAGAACAATGAGTGAAAACTTCAGCAAAACCACCGGGTGCGTCTACTTCAGCAATCTGCATTCACTTCATTTAGGGTTCCTGTTTGTCATATCGTCTTAGAGTTTGACAGATTTCCGGACTGACCTGTATAACAAGGATGGCTTTCTTGCTGGCTCATGGAATGAGTGAATTTATCACCTAAATATTTGATCAGATTCCTTGTTGTGAGATTGGTCTTCGGCTTTGACAACTATCACAGTGAAAATGGCAGACAGGGTGGAATTTCAGACAAACGCAAAGGTTGACATCCACGTTTTCGCGGCAGACCAATAAATACGACGGTATTTTTCAAGCAATTTCATTCGATCGTTTAGAGGTACTCAAATTCGGAATGCTGTAGTAATGGATGAAGATGAGCAAAGGGGAAGACGTGTGGAAAGTGAAATTCACTCAGCACTCATGTGAACCTCATCAAACATAAACGTGTTACACAACAGAACAGCCTTAGCCAAACCATCCTTCTATGGGTGACAGCATGCTCACCACTATGGTTGACTTTGCGTTGACTAAGTTGGGGTTTCCAACCACGTGCAAGAAGGATCACATGCGTCTTAACCAGGAATGCGAAAAACTTCCGTAGCATTCGATCTCATACTCACATTTCATGATGACGTGGCGAATTCCCCGCCACAACGGAGGGTAGGGATGAAAAACAACCAATCAACGAATCGAAGCTTCTCGTGCTGGAATTTCGAGAAGGCACCGGGGAACTTAAGACTTTGGGGTCCGCGAGTACATAAAACATAGCAACAACAATATCCCTTTTCAGATATTCTATTTAAAGTAGTGTGTGCGGTATCATGCTTTCTGAAATCTCTTAGTGTTATTGTTGTAACTCAACTTCTCGCTATGGTCATCTGTCTTTCAGCATAAGTATTGATCAACTTTATTGAAAACACTGTGACAACAAAAGGTGAACCATCTTGACGGTTCATTGATATGTAAGTGGCAGAAATCCAGACCAGGAAGTGAATTTCAAAATAGAAAGTGATTCAAGAGATTTGAAATAATCACTTTAGTGTTCCTTTCAAAAGTATCGGTAGTAAATTCGGACCCAGAGTAGCAATCTATGGTTCTCTCTAAGCGATCCTCGCCTGGTTGGTTTCTGTAATCACCAGCCCTATCGCTTTGTCGATCTGTGTCTGTGCTGTTCACATTCGCTCCGTGACTCAAGTAATCCACGTTGATATTTGGTTAAAATTTTGGAGCTGTTAAGCATGAAATAATGAGATAAGATTAGTACCAGAATTGAGATCTACCATACACGCAACACCTGCCTACCGTGTGACTTGTTCCCAGCTGTTGTCTGGGCCGGCTTCATGTTACCTTGAGGTTCCGAAAGTCAGGTGACGCCGTTACATAGAATATCAAATATGCTATCGAGGTACAAACGTATCCAAAGGTATCGAAATTGCTATTTCACTGAACTGACCTTAACAATTTAGGCCAGCCAGGTGGTTGTGGAATTGTGGAAAAGGAACTTGTCAACTTTAAAAACGGATTCTATAATGAGATAATCAGAAAAGTAGAAAGTGATTAGAACAGGTATTTTAGTTTTTTCTTCACGATTTTCAATAAACTGCTCATTTTCCCTCAACAGTAACTTTCCACCTCGTAGATTTTAAAAGCGTGAACATTCTAAATGTGAGATAAGATATCCGGTATCAAGTATGTTTTAGTTTCAGATCAAAAAATCGCCATTCGTGGACATTGAATTTGTTCAGTGCCACTTGGACATCGACGGTTAACTGTTTGGCAACGTATGACAGTTTAGTTGCTTCTAATTCATGAGCCTGGACTCAGTAATAAGTAGTGTATATATGCCAAATACGATCATTTGCACGCCGAATCTCTCGTTTGTAATGGCTTCCTTCAACTGAATGTGCTCCACAAGGCCGCCTCATGTTCCATTTGGTACAACTTTCGGGATATCCCAACGTATGAGTAGTGTAGTATATACTTCAGGCTTTTCCCTCATGGTGTTCACCGACTTACGGCTGGGTAAACAGACGGCATTCAGTCACCTGAGTTTACTAGTCCGTCTGTACTGACTGTCAGTCTACAATACTGCACCGCTCACTCACCATCTTCAATACCACAGTTTCAGGGTAATTTGCTTATCGGTGCAACCAAGCTTGGTGCATAGGTACTCATTCAGCGTAAACACTGCCAGCTCGCGTGATCAAAATATCGTCATACGGTCGGGCGTCTGGTCAAATCACCCATATAAATTGCACATCAAACCATGAATAAAGCGGTTAGGATTGCACTGTCTAATATCCGTCGTGCAGTTATTAAATTAGGCGAATTTTTAACGTATGTTTCAGGTAATTTGTCACTTTGGGTCACCAAATATAGATCACTCTGCCAGTGAGCTACTTGGACTCATCTTTATCCTTTCGACTAAGAGAAGGGAGCTTGAGGTATGATTGCAAACCGCTAATAAAACCGCCCTGAGTTGAATATCACATGGCGGCAACATCAAACTCTTCTTCAAACCTACAAACCCGAAAGTGCTTGCCACGGAATAAATGATGCTCACTCAGTCAGTGTCAAACAATCCACATCTAAGGAACGTCAAGCAGGTGATGATGCATTTCAGATTGTTATGCTCGGAATCTGTGAATTAGGTGAATGTTTGTGTTCAACTTGTATTTGTTAGATAGTTAGCTGCTCGTCACCATAACAAGCCTTGTTCGAACAAAGATAGATGTTTGCCTGCATGCTGAAAGAGGGGCTTTGAAGAAAGTGATGGAACGATCACAAGTGGTTTGGCAAATTCAAGGTGAATGTTGAACAAACAGAACATGGAGTGTGAGAGACTAAGTGAGACTGCTGCATGTAGCACACAAACGAATAGGAAATGCGTCCAAGATAAACTTGTGTATACTTTCGATTTTCTGCGTGAGAAGAGGATAATAGTTAGTGCAATCTTCCTCGACGGAATTAGATGAACCGAATAAAGCAACAACCGGCTTTCTAAAATTAACCATATGTCATCCAGTTTTAGGAATCTTAATTTGGATGTTCGAACTAGCATGATTTTCATATGGTATGTATGAGAACAAAAAGTATTTCAGGAACTACAGCTACAGAAGTAGCTCTGCAGTTGTTTGGACCATAAATTTTGTTAGTTGAAAATGTAAGCTGTTGGCACTAAACAATACTAGAAAGGCATTTATACCAAATACCAACGCATCATGACTACAATTCACAACCCTACCAGCAAAAACTGAAGGATCAAGCAGAGCAAACCAAAACAAACTGTGGTGGGTTATAGGTAAGTGATCTGTGCATGTTGACTTGAAGAATGGAAGTAAATGATCAATTTCACCAAAGCTGTTCTACCTCGGGGTATTGATCCAGTCAGTTTTACACGGACAACAAAATTCTATTCGATTCGATCATTTAAAATTCCAAAAGTGTTCGTTCATGTTTCAGTGTGGCGGTTGGAATGACACAAGCATTTGATATTATGCTTTTATCGGAGAATGAATTCATCCCTTGGATGAGTAAATGTGCACGGTGTACCGATAGGTACCACTGATGTATACTTCCAAAGGGATAGGTTTAGCCTTCAGATCACGGAATGTGTGTATACTGAGTGCGACCATATGACTGCCCCATTTATTGAAACAGTCGCGTCCAGTTTTCGTAATGGGCTGCGCATCAGGTTGTTTAGGCTGTCACAGCACAGGTAAACTGGATGTGGCCTGTGTACTGCTGGCCACAGCCTCAGCTGGCGAAAAATGCAGTGCAAAGACATTGTACCTTGGACTTATTTTATTTGTTATACAAGATATCGAAGTCAGTTTTCTTCACACACAAAAAACGGTTTTTGCTAAAACTGGTGGATGCTCCGTGGTAAGCCACAAACACTGGTGGTACATTATCGACCAATAAAATCGCGACCAGAATGGGTTTTTTTAAAGCCCACCTAGCACCCAGTATCCATAATCAGGCAGTGAAAAGAACAGTCCCAAAGGACACGGCCTGTTGTGAATATCTCATTACCTTCTTAGTTGGTGATGAAGACTTCGTAGTGCACATTGCATGTGACTGTGAACCGGCGGTGCAGAGGAGATAGTGCGAACCGCATAGACTAGGTGCCAAGAGATGCCCCCAGTTGTGCTAATTAGTCTCGTCACCGGCTGATGCTTTCAACAGTCGTTAGCTGAAGTTTACAATGATACGGGAGATGTTTTGCTTAGGAATAGAATAAATCAGTTACCTTACATATCTGACCGTCACTGGACTAAGCGTGCATGCCAATACAACTCCATACAAACCTTCAGGGGCAATACGTAACGTCTCTCGGGTAAATACCACATGTCTACCATCAGACGTTCAAACAAATATACATGATTACATTCCAAAGTTTTCAGAGGTGGATATTGACACGATGCTACACCATGCTATATTGTGCACTGAATGTCCGTAATCTTGCGGATCCGAAGACTTTTCTTATCTAAACTTACCACTGATTACCGCGCTTGCAAACGGAAGCTTGGTCACATTTTACCCAGACTTCTCCAACCATATACTTTATGCTTTAGGACCAGGCAGATGGATTTAACCTGAGAAACTGCTCCAAACTTTCCGACTGTCATTCTTGAGACTGGTTGATCGCGGGGTTATTTTGCGATTGAACCGAGAGTTGATGGGACCGTCTTAACAGAGATAAGTTATAGTACGCATATGATCCCCTCTTCCACCGCTAAACAGAACGGTGTCATCGTACACATTCACATTCACGATACTCGGGCAGTTTGATTGAAACAGAGGATGCATCAGCATCTCCACCTTGTCCCGCATAGACATGGATGTACACTCACTTGAACTGCAAACAGACAACGAGATATTCAGTAGTCGAATAATCTGTTTTCGGTTTTTAACGTGTATGCATCACCGCTTGACCTAGAAGACACTAGCTGTCCTGTTTTATTCTGCGGAGTCTGACATTCCCCCTAAAAAATAAAGATTTCTGATTAATGACCGACGCTTGAATAGTATTCAGTAGAATTCATGTAATGCAGTTCACCCAGTGTGACAGTCAGCCGTATCCTGCTTTTGAACCCCCAGTCACCTCGCTATCATTCTGGTGTCTTGTCGGTCTCTGCAGTGGGAGAGTTAGACTTTCGAACCTCATCCCCATGGTTTATCCCCCAAGATGAGAACTAGAAAGGGCGAGAGTGATGTAATTGGCTCGCCTGCTCTTGAAGCTATATTTCTTGTAGTTAAATGTTAAAATGTGGTGCAATATCTCCCTGGGGAAACTGAGCTAGATGAAGGATCTTTTTCTTATGCACTGAAGAATGTTAGTGACCTGTAGTTGGGTCACTGATGTGAACATAGGTCTAACCTAAATGTTTCTGGATTTGGTGACTATTCCACTAGAGCATCGTGCCGCATTCCGGATAGAGTAGAAAGGTAAGTAAGTCTCGTGTACTGTGAACTTTGGTTATCAGATCCTACGATTGTAGTATAGAAACAAACCACTCTACTTCATACTGACAAAGTCTCAATACAGCATTTCTGGCTACTAGCTGTTAACATGACAGGTTGACAGTGTTACTTTGCAATCTTGCTGCAATCAGATCAGAAATAAGTTCCAACGTGTGTTTTATGTCGATAGCTAGTGTGAAATAGATGAGGCGTCCCATAATCGCCCGGGCTATCTGCCTTGCAAATTATTCTCAATTCTGACAAATGTGCCAGCTCTCAGGTAACGAGAATAATGATGTCTCTGAATGTTTGTCTACTGATTTCACCAAAAGAGGTAACATGAACTCATACTAATTATTCAGTTGAACTTCGGTGATACATGTTTTCGGTTAGTGCTGCTTGTTTGTCCGTGACTGTACTGGATTTCAAAAGTGTGCTAATATGACCGACCCGATTATGAATAATATTTCGGTTCAAGTAAAGAAAAGCGGTTTTCTGTATTACAAATGATGATTGGTGATGAATTGACTAGGAAAGGGACATACAGCCAAAAGGAAGTTATATAACGAATGCGTTGCACCATGTAGATAATCATATTATTGTGGAAAATTGTAATAGTAAGGAAATATGAGCTTGAATTTAGAACAAGTCTAGGCAATTAGATTTTCCGGGCATACAGCATTCATACAACGACTTTGTCTGACCAAGTAGTCGGCAAGTACATCCATCCAAACGTACGTTTCGGGGAATGGAATAAGAAAAAGCACCCAACCTCGAGCAGTCTGAGAAACTAAAAGTTCGAAAATCAAATACAGTTGCGAGGTTGGGTGTGTTGGCGAGGACATAGATGGGAGAAGCAGGTTATATTAAGTTTGTGAGCATGAAATGTCAGTAGTATGCCTCTGGTGAGAGCAAATAACCACCTGGTACTATCTGTGTATTCCGCATGATTATTACTTTTGGAATGTTAGCGTTACTGGCATTAGGAAATAGTGGATTACGGAGGTGGACGTCAAATTTCCATTGCTGAATCAGTGGCAGTGGACATCCCTGAAACACTGTTAAAAATTACCCCGGTAAAAAGATTCATGAATGGTTGGAGAGTGCAAAACCTACACCCAAGCATTGTATCGTCGGTGTATGGAGACAGCAATAAAAATTGGGAGTACTCAGGACAATGGCATATCAAAACAAGAGAAATTTCGAGGAAACGATCACGCTCAGAAAAATCCGTGTGTTGTTGGGAGCGAAGAATTGCTAAAGAGCTAGACTTCTCAACACCTGCGACGAAATTTTGAAGTGTCTATTCCAACCTACTAATTACAATACCATGAGTCTTTGATTCTTTTGAGATTCTGGTGTTAAACTTGCCACTTTTAAATAATCGGGCAGTCTCCAAATCGTGGGACACTAACTGCTTCGGTGGGAACTAAAGTAACATAATTCAATGACTCATATCACGGGAAACACCAGTCCCATGCTTTGTTACAACTGACCAAGAGTTATAATTTCTGGAAGATTGCCATTGAACAAGGTCAGCACGGAATGCTCAGTCTTCCCAACAGTTGTGATGTGGGTGCTGTCAAAGTCAACCAGGTGTTTTCATAAGGGAAACTACTCACAAGGTTTGCTGAAAACTTTTCGACAACCCACGACCGGTTTCGCCCTTCTTGGGGCTCATCAGGTAGGCGCAGTCCCCACCCAACCAGTGTTGTGGCTAGAGGTCACCTCGTGATCTGCTCCCCGATCACTGTTGTGCAAATTAATGCGAAAGGGTCCCTGTGTCTTGCCCCCTCGGGCGGGCTTTTTCAGCTAAACAAGTGCGCTTCTGATACTGGATTTTTAACCGGGGATTTCGGTGAAAGTATCTTCCGAAAATAAGTGAGAACAGTGAGTATGGATGTATCCGGTGAAACAATGATGCCCTCAAATGTGAAAACTATTAAAAGCTGAACAAAACCGTTCTCCGTGTGTTAAGCGAGACGAGCTACATTCCTCACCCATTCAATCTGAGAGAATTTCAAACATGCGGTCGGAAATTCGAATCCACCAGGTGACGGTGCCGATATTACACTGTGTGTGAGATCACTGAGTGGCAACAGATAAGAGCTTTACTGCAAACAAGACTATAGCCACATAACAGCAAGTTGGCACGAATTTAGACCATAAACGTACAACTACCAGTCAGCCTAACAAGACGTAGATGCGATGGGTTAATACCATTGACTGAGTAGAATACAGTCTGCAAATCTTGCCAACCACTAGGCCACTGCTTATACCCTCAGTTAACAAACGTCTGCCTCTTGTATATAACATTGGTACATCAGGAGCAGTGCGCTGCTCGGGTTTTGGGAGGTGAACGGATTACAAAGTCCACAATTAAACTCCATCCTGAAATCTTTTCGACTCAGCTTGCCTTCAGTCACTGAGCACAGACATGGGTGCTGTTTTAGACAACTCGTCAACCCAAAAATAAGTGTCAGACACAAGTACTGCTTCACCATTTCCATTCAGATTAGTGCGCTGTGCACAGAAAAGACATACTGAACAGTAATCTCAAAGAAAGCCGGACGAATTTGCAAGGAATCGCTGCCCAGTGGGTTTGATCAAGCGGTAATTACAAAGAAAAAAGGAAAAATATTATGCCCATCGTTGGAGGAATCGAAGGATATTTGAAAGGACTATACCACTTCTCAGCTTAATTCAACACTGTTCCAATTTGATTCGCCACCGCCCCATTTAATTTTTCCACATGAGTCAGCTGATTTCAATGCACTGGGTCTGTGTGCTTCGAGGGCGGCGCTGATCTTGATATCGGGATTGTTCAACTCAGGGACAGGAAATCAGTGGGGGTTGCGTATATGATGTGGTGACTTAATTAGCACCGCGACCGCGACTGGAAACCACATAGACTTCATTTCTTGCCTACCGTCGGCTGCTCGAAGAGCACAGATAGCTTTGGAACACTGTGAAGCACGGAGTTTGTTGGCTAATCTTCCTTCAATTTGGGCTTGACGGACGTGAGACGCGGCACGGTCACTAGACAGGGGTATGGTGGTGACTCATGCTGTTTCTGCACTCATCTTTCTACGGCATTGCAAAGTGGCTGCGGTACGGTCTCGAGCTCAGACACGCGGGCCTTGGTGACAAGCCAACGTCCAGATTCTGAACTACCGCGCCGAGCAGCTGACGTCTTGGAGAAATGTAGTACTTATTACCCGAAGCCCACGGGTAGGAACGTGGCATGAGTTGGTGTGGCTGCTCCACTAGAGTAAGTTGAAACGAAAAATATGGCCGCGGAAATTCGTTTGCTCCTATTCACGTGTGAGGGGATTTGGTTGTTGTGTACGGTCAATTCTACATCAACGATGAACCTCTTATCCATGTAGAAACGGTTCTGCTGCAAGGCAGGTGAAACGAAATTGGTGTCACGCGGACCTTATTCACACCTTTCCGCTGGACTCGTATGCGTAGTTACATGCACACTGTTAAGCACGAATAGGTGTTTGAATTTCTCGGCTCATAAACGCTGGTTCAGCCTACCAGTCAATAGAATGTAGTAGGCGGCACCAAGCAGGCCTTGAGATCAAAGACGAGAGAGTGGGTCAGTGGACCGATGAATAATCCCACCAGGATGCAATCAATGTGTTTACAAACTACTCACGATACCCTTACAGTGACTACTCGTCTGCCTTGAAGCTATTCACCATCAATGACATACAACGGTGTGACTAAGAACGGTGGAATAGAATACGGAAGGAGCTCGAAGCTAGCCTGCCACAAACAATCGAGTTCTACGTTGGTTTGCATATCAACATTCAGGGTGCATGTGGTACATGAGTAAAGCCAGATGGGTTGGTAATTATCATAATATGCGTTTGCATCTGTTCCAATTTTGGCTGACACTGAACAGCAGTGGAGTGAGTGCGGTCGCATCCTCAATGCGAGGTGGATGGCTGCAACGACGCTTGATGTGAAAATAATTTGTACATAGATCAATAAATCGACACTTCGACTATTGCCAAATGAATGACGCATATGAAAAAAAAACAACCAGGATTTGTGACCACAAAATTTGCCGGCAAAATTCATTCCTACAGAATTCATAATGAACGGATGGAAATGTGAATTAAGAAAAAGCGATGCTTGCTCAGGCTAGTTTGTATACCTGGCTACTTGAATGATCGATCAAAGGAGATCAAGATCGAAGCGGTATTGTCCAGACTGTGCTGTCTTCTCCTTTACTTAATGACGATCCACATCACCCAACTCTCCCCAATTAGAACTCCTAATAAGCAACCAAATTAGATGAACGAACGTTCTTGCACTAAATAAGGCTCTCTTGAAATGTCAGCAAATAGCATTCGTCGTTTTACTGAATACAATGTTGAACTTCTATTCTTATCCAAGTGGTGACTACCAAACTGTGAATGCCCTTTTTCCATTCTATGGGCAGTTGATGGCCCTGAAGTTTGACTGGACTATACTGAAAACGAGTCTGATGCAGCTTCTCAGTGAGAAAACATGAACAGTGACGGTGCAAACGCCGGCTCCCAAAGTTGTGAGGCAGCCGATTGTCACAAATAGAACCTTTTCGTAATGGACTGACGGGTACAGCCATACGGTCCTATTCAAGATGGTTAATACAGGAAAATTTATTAGATAAACGGAGATCCGCGTTCTCAAAGCACGCATACGGGGATTCAATAGACCAATCAAAACTTTTCACACTATGTCACTGTGCTATTTGATGGATGGCACAAACTTGTAACCGTGTTGATTGACGACGTTCAACCCTGTAGCAAGCCGGACGTGACCCCTAGCTACTCGTGCAAAACATTAATACACAGAAGTCACTCGTCCTAAACGCGGACCTGACCTGCTTACACAGAGCACCCAAGTTCAGCTGTCCTCTTCAAGTAAGATTCACAAACAGTCAGTACGGCCGATGACCTAAATTGATTTGTACAATCCGATTAGTTAGTCACCTGAAGACACCGCAAATCACGAGACAGCGGAAGGGTGCTGTACTCTTACGCAAAGTTCAGTAGAGCCTTCAGCGCTGGAGGTTCATTGGATTCCCATTAACCATTACATTAATGTCTACACGACTGTCGTAGGAACAATTGTCATTACTGACCAAGATTTGTTACTCGAATCTTTAGTTACATAGCTTATTTCATTACTATTGAAACCTTGATGCCTCAACTTGGTTTGACTGATAGTTTAACTTGGACAACATCAGCACCTTGGCGCATACTGCTAGTAGTCGACCATGCCTAGGGTAAAAGCCTGGCCAATGAGAGTTTCTTAGATTTCAAGTGCTGATTAGACGGAACTGGACATTAAAGTGCACAGCGTAGACTGGAGCCTGCACAGTGCACATACCAAAAACACCTAATCTTGTGAAAGCTGCATTGATTAGACTTTAGCAACAATCAGTTTGGTCCGATCACTATTGAAAGGTTTATACTGCGTAAGTTGCCAGGCCTCCTGTACGGAACACGGTACTTTAACCATCACCCTACGTTACTCACAAGGGAGCAGGGCGTATAATAACGTTTCCTGGTTGGCTCACTGAGGAACAAAAACTGATGGTGAAACAGTCCAGGAGTCAAATTGGACGGTTTTAATTCATAAAACTCAATCGCAAATAATTACATTCAGCCGCTGACGCACAATGGGTAAATGTACAATGGGAAGCCGGTTGGAGTCCAAAGGGAGGTCTGTAAGAGCAATGAAACCCCTCATTACATATCTGGTGCAACGGAAGAATTTGACATCAGGAAATGTGGCAGTAATGATGAGGGATAGTAGAGTACAAAAGAATATCTAAACAACCACTGTTGCCACACAAGATCGGGAAGTGTGAGTTAAGAACTGATTGGATGAGAGGCGATGCGGAGATTGAACGAACGACGAGCCCAGAGAAGAAATGTAGACTAAACAACCGGGGATGGGTGAAGGAAATTTTTTTTACAAGACCGTGGGAAAACGGATGGGCAGATACTAAGATTCCCAACCAGATGCGACAGAAATGCAAAAGCCGATAAGGGCAGAAAGGGGAGGAGCAAGGAGAAAGTGATTAATGGCAAGGAAAGTTAAACCTAAGCAGTCCAACGTAAACAACAGCAAAACGATCAATCTCCCATGTATAGGACAAGTATCGTTACAGAAACCATCTCCGAAAAGGAAGAAACAGAACAAGATTCATACACCTAATAAAAACAGGAGAGTAATAAGCATGATTGAAATTCTAGCGATAATTGACACAATCCCTAACGGTGATGGTGAGCAGCTCCTTATGTTTAGAGAAAAAAGACGAGGAACAAGGAGAATTGTAAAGCAGTCTACGTGAACGTGTTGGCAACGGATACAATGTGGTCACAAAAGATAAAGAGAGAAAGATAATAGATGCACGAAATCGCCGGGACAAGGAGAGACGTCAACAGTGGCTTGACGAATTCGGCAATGAGTTGCGGGATGGCGTTTTCCACACAGATGGAGCGGTGTAGAAAAAATGATGTGCACTACAACCAACGAACACTGAAAGATAGTCCACACGTCACATGATCTCACGACTGAGATTCGACCGTATGAAACGTAAAAACGATGGAGAGAGAATACACAGGGATAAACTCGAGGTCTTGGAAAGGAACAAAATAGCCAAAAATCAATCGACAGGCACTGGGGTTGTGATGATCACCGGATATTCGGCCATTGGCCCGTCGGGGAAAGAAGGGCCTACAAGACAGGACTTAATCTCACGGTTTGGATAGCTTAGTGGAATGCTATACACACACGGTTGGTGGCGGTCTGTCACTCGTGTGTACACTAAGGAAAAAGAGGTGACCAGTCACGAGGAGATCAAACGGTGATGCATGCTGCCTGTAGTGTCTGTGCGAGCAGTGAGGGACAATCTAGTGATGAAGAACCTGAGCATGAGAAGGAAGAATGCTCAAAAGACCGAGAGGAGGGAATGAGGATGGGGACAGTGACCAAAGGAGAGGATTAATGCGAGCAGAAACGGCCAGCAGGGTAGCTGGTGGGACGTCGACAATGTAACAGATAAGCAGAAGACTAATGATTGTCAGCAGCGAGAAAATTTGTCACAACGAAAACAGTCCTGTGAACAGATTCCGTATAGATACAAGGAAACGGGGTCTGCTTGTGAATACGATCTTATAAGGGCGATTTACATATCACTAGATTATACAAGAGACTTTCACGCTGCACGGCTTTATTGGATACCGAATGAAAGAGCCAGGGTTGAGGAGTAATTATCATGATCTAGTGAATCCAAGCCCTCTCCTACGAGGACGAAGTTTATGGTGAGTTCGGTCTCGATAATACGGAAGAGAGCAGACCTCGCAGAATGACGGTCACGTTGGTTAATCAATGCGCGAAGGAACCGGTGTGAGCAAGCAACTACTTTCGGAGATCCAACACGACCACCTAGAAGGGAGAAATAGGGAAAACACGCGGATAGAGGGTTTGTGATTCGGTGTAAAAGTGAAACAGCAAAACGGGTCCAAACTTGTTTGTAATGTCTGACATCAATAAGAAATTTCAAGAGGAAAGGTGAAAGAGGGCAGTCCTGTCTTACACCACTGGATGTGGTGAACTCGTACGCGCTCATAGGAGTTTGCATAAGTGCCTTCATAATGAATATAGATTTCGAAAGGACACGTCTGATCTCCAGACACCGTCAAGGTTTCTAACGGTGGACGGAGTCAAAAGCATATTTCAGAGCAAGAAAAAACCAACGTGTGGGGTGTTTTAAGCAGTGGCGCCGTTCAGGTAAAGATATGGTCGATGCATTCTCGGCCAGGGCAAAAACCCAGCTTGATCTTTACGAACGTGTCTCCCTATAGTCGATCAACGTACGCGAAAAGATGGCCAGAGAGCACCTTGGATGCGACGTATACCAGACTGGTACCACGATGGTTTTCACATGACTTTCTTGCGTCCTTTTTGAAAACTTGGATTACGGTCGACGAGCTTCATTCGGCTCGTCGTTTTCGAACCAGATCTTTTGCAATATGGATGTCAACTGTTCACCGGGACCTCACCACCTTCTTTGATGGTGGGCTAGTGTTGATGTATCATCCAGGCCCACTGGGTTTTTCCAGCGATTGTGTTGAAAGAGACTAGCTTAAACATCTTTTGAAGTGTTCAGCGAAAAGCTCAAGACGACGATTGAGGGGGTGAATTGCTGTACCGCCTTTTTCGCACGTTTTCAGACACCTGTTTTCTGACCGGTTGATCGAATCAGTGGAAATAGAGCATAGCTGTTGCCTGCAGTGAAAGTCTTCTCAATCTCCTGGACCTTCGTGATCCACCACCGTTCTGGCACCCTTCAAACTCTTGATTATCCGGCATTTAATTGATACCGTCAGACGCATCAGAATTTTCGAGATTATTAAGTGATTATATTTGTTGATAGTTTAGACACGGAACCATGGCTAGCAGAGGGGTTGGTCCCAGTGCATCATTCGATGGGTGGGGTGGGGTTCGGGCAGATGGCGGTGAAAGAAGAGCTACAATGGCAAATGATACAAGCAGGTTGCCGAAATCGAAGAAGGCTTGTTTGAGGCACCTTGAGGCTTTCACCGTAAAGCCTCACTTACAAGGTCACCCGTTGGCAGTCGCAGGTTCGTTTGGTTAACTCTATAAGTAAATTTTGAGAACACGAGGTTCGTTGTTCTTCGTTTATTCCATTTGCTTACGTCTCGAAGCTGTGAAACTGCTAAAGATGGATTCTATTGCACTTTAAGGGCTGCATTACTACGGGCTATAGGCTGAAGTGTCAATGTGTTCCTGGTGATATGAACGCCCACTTAGTGCTACTGCTGCTGACCATCAACCAATTACTGGAACAGTGGAAATTCACATATCACTTAATTCCCATCAAGGAACCAGGACCGAACATAAATAGACCACATGGATAGCAGTTAACGATGGCGAGGGTCGACCACTGTCTGTCGAATACCTCCATGGACCGCGATCATTCACTTGCCCGTCGCTGTCCTTAATTGTGTTTCTAAGGTCTACACAACACCACACACCAGTTGGCCACAGAGAAGCCTATGAACCTGGAGATAAACAAAAAACCTTCATAACCGACTTCTCAAACACCTGTTTGCTGGCCCGATGTAGGACATCAACCATCACTAAAGCGAGGCATCCAAAGTTGTACATGAAGGCGTGACCTACACCTGCGGCACAACCCAACCAACTTCCTCCAAGAACTGAATCTCTGATTGGGTTGTGGCTTTGT
>NW_008751692.1:1679671-1686827 GCF_000715545.1 Opisthorchis viverrini
ACAAAGCCACAACCCAATCAGAGATTCAGTTCTTGGAGGAAGTTGGTTGGGTTGTGCCGCAGGTGTAGGTCACGCCTTCATGTACAACTTTGGATGCCTCGCTTTAGTGATGGTTGATGTCCTACATCGGGCCAGCAAACAGGTGTTTGAGAAGTCGGTTATGAAGGTTTTTTGTTTATCTCCAGGTTCATAGGCTTCTCTGTGGCCAACTGGTGTGTGGTGTTGTGTAGACCTTAGAAACACAATTAAGGACAGCGACGGGCAAGTGAATGATCGCGGTCCATGGAGGTATTCGACAGACAGTGGTCGATCCTCGCCATCGTTAACTGCTATCCATGTGGTCTATTTATGTTCGGTCCTGGTTCCTTGATGGGAATTAAGTGATATGTGAATTTCCACTGTTCCAGTAATTGGTTGATGGTCAGCAGCAGTAGCACTAAGTGGGCGTTCATATCACCAGGAACACATTGACACTTCAGCCTATAGCCCGTAGTAATGCAGCCCTTAAAGTGCAATAGAATCCATCTTTAGCAGTTTCACAGCTTCGAGACGTAAGCAAATGGAATAAACGAAGAACAACGAACCTCGTGTTCTCAAAATTTACTTATAGAGTTAACCAAACGAACCTGCGACTGCCAACGGGTGACCTTGTAAGTGAGGCTTTACGGTGAAAGCCTCAAGGTGCCTCAAACAAGCCTTCTTCGATTTCGGCAACCTGCTTGTATCATTTGCCATTGTAGCTCTTCTTTCACCGCCATCTGCCCGAACCCCACCCCACCCATCGAATGATGCACTGGGACCAACCCCTCTGCTAGCCATGGTTCCGTGTCTAAACTATCAACAAATATAATCACTTAATAATCTCGAAAATTCTGATGCGTCTGACGGTATCAATTAAATGCCGGATAATCAAGAGTTTGAAGGGTGCCAGAACGGTGGTGGATCACGAAGGTCCAGGAGATTGAGAAGACTTTCACTGCAGGCAACAGCTATGCTCTATTTCCACTGATTCGATCAACCGGTCAGAAAACAGGTGTCTGAAAACGTGCGAAAAAGGCGGTACAGCAATTCACCCCCTCAATCGTCGTCTTGAGCTTTTCGCTGAACACTTCAAAAGATGTTTAAGCTAGTCTCTTTCAACACAATCGCTGGAAAAACCCAGTGGGCCTGGATGATACATCAACACTAGCCCACCATCAAAGAAGGTGGTGAGGTCCCGGTGAACAGTTGACATCCATATTGCAAAAGATCTGGTTCGAAAACGACGAGCCGAATGAAGCTCGTCGACCGTAATCCAAGTTTTCAAAAAGGACGCAAGAAAGTCATGTGAAAACCATCGTGATACCAGTCTGGTATACGTCGCATCCAAGGTGCTCTCTGGCCATCTTTTCGCGTACGTTGATCGACTATAGGGAGACACGTTCGTAAAGATCAAGCTGGGTTTTTGCCCTGGCCGAGAATGCATCGACCATATCTTTACCTGAACGGCGCCACTGCTTAAAACACCCCACGTTGGTTTTTTCTTGCTCTGAAATATGCTTTTGACTCCGTCCACCGTTAGAAACCTTGACGGTGTCTGGAGATCAGACGTGTCCTTTCGAAATCTATATTCATTATGAAGGCACTTATGCAAACTCCTATGAGCGCGTACGAGTTCACCACATCCAGTGGTGTAAGACAGGACTGCCCTCTTTCACCTTTCCTCTTGAAATTTCTTATTGATGTCAGACATTACAAACAAGTTTGGACCCGTTTTGCTGTTTCACTTTTACACCGAATCACAAACCCTCTATCCGCGTGTTTTCCCTATTTCTCCCTTCTAGGTGGTCGTGTTGGATCTCCGAAAGTAGTTGCTTGCTCACACCGGTTCCTTCGCGCATTGATTAACCAACGTGACCGTCATTCTGCGAGGTCTGCTCTCTTCCGTATTATCGAGACCGAACTCACCATAAACTTCGTCCTCGTAGGAGAGGGCTTGGATTCACTAGATCATGATAATTACTCCTCAACCCTGGCTCTTTCATTCGGTATCCAATAAAGCCGTGCAGCGTGAAAGTCTCTTGTATAATCTAGTGATATGTAAATCGCCCTTATAAGATCGTATTCACAAGCAGACCCCGTTTCCTTGTATCTATACGGAATCTGTTCACAGGACTGTTTTCGTTGTGACAAATTTTCTCGCTGCTGACAATCATTAGTCTTCTGCTTATCTGTTACATTGTCGACGTCCCACCAGCTACCCTGCTGGCCGTTTCTGCTCGCATTAATCCTCTCCTTTGGTCACTGTCCCCATCCTCATTCCCTCCTCTCGGTCTTTTGAGCATTCTTCCTTCTCATGCTCAGGTTCTTCATCACTAGATTGTCCCTCACTGCTCGCACAGACACTACAGGCAGCATGCATCACCGTTTGATCTCCTCGTGACTGGTCACCTCTTTTTCCTTAGTGTACACACGAGTGACAGACCGCCACCAACCGTGTGTGTATAGCATTCCACTAAGCTATCCAAACCGTGAGATTAAGTCCTGTCTTGTAGGCCCTTCTTTCCCCGACGGGCCAATGGCCGAATATCCGGTGATCATCACAACCCCAGTGCCTGTCGATTGATTTTTGGCTATTTTGTTCCTTTCCAAGACCTCGAGTTTATCCCTGTGTATTCTCTCTCCATCGTTTTTACGTTTCATACGGTCGAATCTCAGTCGTGAGATCATGTGACGTGTGGACTATCTTTCAGTGTTCGTTGGTTGTAGTGCACATCATTTTTTCTACACCGCTCCATCTGTGTGGAAAACGCCATCCCGCAACTCATTGCCGAATTCGTCAAGCCACTGTTGACGTCTCTCCTTGTCCCGGCGATTTCGTGCATCTATTATCTTTCTCTCTTTATCTTTTGTGACCACATTGTATCCGTTGCCAACACGTTCACGTAGACTGCTTTACAATTCTCCTTGTTCCTCGTCTTTTTTCTCTAAACATAAGGAGCTGCTCACCATCACCGTTAGGGATTGTGTCAATTATCGCTAGAATTTCAATCATGCTTATTACTCTCCTGTTTTTATTAGGTGTATGAATCTTGTTCTGTTTCTTCCTTTTCGGAGATGGTTTCTGTAACGATACTTGTCCTATACATGGGAGATTGATCGTTTTGCTGTTGTTTACGTTGGACTGCTTAGGTTTAACTTTCCTTGCCATTAATCACTTTCTCCTTGCTCCTCCCCTTTCTGCCCTTATCGGCTTTTGCATTTCTGTCGCATCTGGTTGGGAATCTTAGTATCTGCCCATCCGTTTTCCCACGGTCTTGTAAAAAAAATTTTCTGGTTGGGAAGTATCTGCCCATCCGTTTTCCCACGGTCTTGTAAAAAAAATTTCCTTCACCCATCCCCGGTTGTTTAGTCTACATTTCTTTTCTTCGCTCGTCGTTCGTTCAATCTCCGCATCGCCTCTCATCCAATCAGTTCTTAACTCACACTTCCCGATCTTGTGTGGCAACAGTGGTTGTTTAGATATTCTTTTGTACTCTACTATCCCTCATCATTACTGCCACATTTCCTGATGTCAAATTCTTCCGTTGCACCAGATATGTAATGAGGGGTTTCATTGCTCTTACAGACCTCCCTTTGGACTCCAACCGGCTTCCCATTGTACATTTACCCATTGTGCGTCAGCGGCTGAATGTAATTATTTGCGATTGAGTTTTATGAATTAAAACCGTCCAATTTGACTCCTGGACTGTTTCACCATCAGTTTTTGTTCCTCAGTGAGCCAACCAGGAAACGTTATTATACGCCCTGCTCCCTTGTGAGTAACGTAGGGTGATGGTTAAAGTACCGTGTTCCGTACAGGAGGCCTGGCAACTTACGCAGTATAAACCTTTCAATAGTGATCGGACCAAACTGATTGTTGCTAAAGTCTAATCAATGCAGCTTTCACAAGATTAGGTGTTTTTGGTATGTGCACTGTGCAGGCTCCAGTCTACGCTGTGCACTTTAATGTCCAGTTCCGTCTAATCAGCACTTGAAATCTAAGAAACTCTCATTGGCCAGGCTTTTACCCTAGGCATGGTCGACTACTAGCAGTATGCGCCAAGGTGCTGATGTTGTCCAAGTTAAACTATCAGTCAAACCAAGTTGAGGCATCAAGGTTTCAATAGTAATGAAATAAGCTATGTAACTAAAGATTCGAGTAACAAATCTTGGTCAGTAATGACAATTGTTCCTACGACAGTCGTGTAGACATTAATGTAATGGTTAATGGGAATCCAATGAACCTCCAGCGCTGAAGGCTCTACTGAACTTTGCGTAAGAGTACAGCACCCTTCCGCTGTCTCGTGATTTGCGGTGTCTTCAGGTGACTAACTAATCGGATTGTACAAATCAATTTAGGTCATCGGCCGTACTGACTGTTTGTGAATCTTACTTGAAGAGGACAGCTGAACTTGGGTGCTCTGTGTAAGCAGGTCAGGTCCGCGTTTAGGACGAGTGACTTCTGTGTATTAATGTTTTGCACGAGTAGCTAGGGGTCACGTCCGGCTTGCTACAGGGTTGAACGTCGTCAATCAACACGGTTACAAGTTTGTGCCATCCATCAAATAGCACAGTGACATAGTGTGAAAAGTTTTGATTGGTCTATTGAATCCCCGTATGCGTGCTTTGAGAACGCGGATCTCCGTTTATCTAATAAATTTTCCTGTATTAACCATCTTGAATAGGACCGTATGGCTGTACCCGTCAGTCCATTACGAAAAGGTTCTATTTGTGACAATCGGCTGCCTCACAACTTTGGGAGCCGGCGTTTGCACCGTCACTGTTCATGTTTTCTCACTGAGAAGCTGCATCAGACTCGTTTTCAGTATAGTCCAGTCAAACTTCAGGGCCATCAACTGCCCATAGAATGGAAAAAGGGCATTCACAGTTTGGTAGTCACCACTTGGATAAGAATAGAAGTTCAACATTGTATTCAGTAAAACGACGAATGCTATTTGCTGACATTTCAAGAGAGCCTTATTTAGTGCAAGAACGTTCGTTCATCTAATTTGGTTGCTTATTAGGAGTTCTAATTGGGGAGAGTTGGGTGATGTGGATCGTCATTAAGTAAAGGAGAAGACAGCACAGTCTGGACAATACCGCTTCGATCTTGATCTCCTTTGATCGATCATTCAAGTAGCCAGGTATACAAACTAGCCTGAGCAAGCATCGCTTTTTCTTAATTCACATTTCCATCCGTTCATTATGAATTCTGTAGGAATGAATTTTGCCGGCAAATTTTGTGGTCACAAATCCTGGTTGTTTTTTTTTCATATGCGTCATTCATTTGGCAATAGTCGAAGTGTCGATTTATTGATCTATGTACAAATTATTTTCACATCAAGCGTCGTTGCAGCCATCCACCTCGCATTGAGGATGCGACCGCACTCACTCCACTGCTGTTCAGTGTCAGCCAAAATTGGAACAGATGCAAACGCATATTATGATAATTACCAACCCATCTGGCTTTACTCATGTACCACATGCACCCTGAATGTTGATATGCAAACCAACGTAGAACTCGATTGTTTGTGGCAGGCTAGCTTCGAGCTCCTTCCGTATTCTATTCCACCGTTCTTAGTCACACCGTTGTATGTCATTGATGGTGAATAGCTTCAAGGCAGACGAGTAGTCACTGTAAGGGTATCGTGAGTAGTTTGTAAACACATTGATTGCATCCTGGTGGGATTATTCATCGGTCCACTGACCCACTCTCTCGTCTTTGATCTCAAGGCCTGCTTGGTGCCGCCTACTACATTCTATTGACTGGTAGGCTGAACCAGCGTTTATGAGCCGAGAAATTCAAACACCTATTCGTGCTTAACAGTGTGCATGTAACTACGCATACGAGTCCAGCGGAAAGGTGTGAATAAGGTCCGCGTGACACCAATTTCGTTTCACCTGCCTTGCAGCAGAACCGTTTCTACATGGATAAGAGGTTCATCGTTGATGTAGAATTGACCGTACACAACAACCAAATCCCCTCACACGTGAATAGGAGCAAACGAATTTCCGCGGCCATATTTTTCGTTTCAACTTACTCTAGTGGAGCAGCCACACCAACTCATGCCACGTTCCTACCCGTGGGCTTCGGGTAATAAGTACTACATTTCTCCAAGACGTCAGCTGCTCGGCGCGGTAGTTCAGAATCTGGACGTTGGCTTGTCACCAAGGCCCGCGTGTCTGAGCTCGAGACCGTACCGCAGCCACTTTGCAATGCCGTAGAAAGATGAGTGCAGAAACAGCATGAGTCACCACCATACCCCTGTCTAGTGACCGTGCCGCGTCTCACGTCCGTCAAGCCCAAATTGAAGGAAGATTAGCCAACAAACTCCGTGCTTCACAGTGTTCCAAAGCTATCTGTGCTCTTCGAGCAGCCGACGGTAGGCAAGAAATGAAGCCTATGTGGTTTCCAGTCGCGGTCGCGGTGCTAATTAAGTCACCACATCATATACGCAACCCCCACTGATTTCCTGTCCCTGAGTTGAACAATCCCGATATCAAGATCAGCGCCGCCCTCGAAGCACACAGACCCAGTGCATTGAAATCAGCTGACTCATGTGGAAAAATTAAATGGGGCGGTGGCGAATCAAATTGGAACAGTGTTGAATTAAGCTGAGAAGTGGTATAGTCCTTTCAAATATCCTTCGATTCCTCCAACGATGGGCATAATATTTTTCCTTTTTTCTTTGTAATTACCGCTTGATCAAACCCACTGGGCAGCGATTCCTTGCAAATTCGTCCGGCTTTCTTTGAGATTACTGTTCAGTATGTCTTTTCTGTGCACAGCGCACTAATCTGAATGGAAATGGTGAAGCAGTACTTGTGTCTGACACTTATTTTTGGGTTGACGAGTTGTCTAAAACAGCACCCATGTCTGTGCTCAGTGACTGAAGGCAAGCTGAGTCGAAAAGATTTCAGGATGGAGTTTAATTGTGGACTTTGTAATCCGTTCACCTCCCAAAACCCGAGCAGCGCACTGCTCCTGATGTACCAATGTTATATACAAGAGGCAGACGTTTGTTAACTGAGGGTATAAGCAGTGGCCTAGTGGTTGGCAAGATTTGCAGACTGTATTCTACTCAGTCAATGGTATTAACCCATCGCATCTACGTCTTGTTAGGCTGACTGGTAG
>NW_008751692.1:1687008-1700644 GCF_000715545.1 Opisthorchis viverrini
CACCTGGTATTTTCAACCCGAACTGTTGGCCTCTGATAGAAACGTGAACAGGGAACATGGAGCCCGAGTGTATATTTCTACTTCAGCTCCCGGTCCCGTCGACATGCCAGCTGCGGTGAACTCCTCAACCAGTTTCTAACCAACTCATTTACCTCTATCCACGAGGAGCACACCGTCCAGACAACTGGGGGAGCAGACCATAGATCCCATCTTCATTGTTTCTAACTACAGGTGCTGAAAGGTGTAGCAGAATAACCTTCATCCAGAAATCATAAACTCTAGTTCCCCTGTCATTTGCTATGCATAAATGGTCATCATTTAACGAGACGACGCGAGGTGAAAAATGTGAATTGACTGAAGGGCGTGAGAGGGACGACGTACATTTGACTCCCTACGTGCTTGGTTGGAGACGCCGCGAGACCAACAGATGTCAGTGGTGTTCGCGATGTCACTTCTTGCCAATGTACCTGTGTGAGCGCTTGAAGATGCAAACAACTCAGAATGAATGCAGCTTACTGCTTACTCCGGCGGAGCCAGGCCCCCCCTATCCACTCCTACTCTTCCATCCTGAAGTTCTAAACAGAGACATCGGTGTCGATATTGATGTTCCCGTCGATTCTGACGATGATGAAAATGTAACCTCATTGGTATACCGAAGAACCATAATGTCTGTGCGAAGAATGACGATGTAGGCACCATGAATCAGACATCTTTGAAGCAGAATTATCTGGACACTCATCTCAATATCAACGGAAATGTAAAGTGCATTAGGTCCAGGCTATGCACATACAAATAAAGCTGGTGAGAAAGGTGATCTCATCGAAATAAACGATGTTTGAGGAATAGAGGCTACATTGCCGAATGCTAGCACAGCTGTAGGCACGAGAGAGCAACAGGCTATGCCAAATAAAGCTGGTGAGAAAGGTGATCTCATCGAAATAAACGATGTTTGAGGAATAGAGGCTACATTGCCGAATGCTAGCACAGCTGTAGGCACGAGAGAGCAAAGATATCTCAGTGCGCCAAATTAGCAAGAAGTTATAACCGCGCCAAAACGTATTTGTAATGAGCGCACAATTGAAATGAAGATCGGAGGTGTGTCAGGCAACTTACAGAGCCGTCGGAGGCACTCGCACCGACCTTATCACCCCGCGAATTCCAACAGACTTCAAAAATTCCTCCAGTTCCAAAGTAACTGTTGATGAGACCGCCCGTCTGAAAAGTAGATGTGGGTCATCAATTTATGGTTGGGTTATACGTGTCAGGAATCAAGATGTGTCAGTTGTCACCAAGTACAAAGACCGTATGCTGTTAAGAACACACCAGAAAGGAATCACAGTATATTTTGGACTGTCATGGCAAAGCCACAGTTGAGCATCAACGAGCTACAAACAACTGACTGATGTTTTCAGACCGGGTTTAGGGTAACGCGGGTGAAACCTGGTTCCAATTGGTAGGAAGCATGATGAGAGCCCAAAACATTTTGCGGAAAACCTAGGAAGCGATGGTCGAACGAACGAAGCAGACCTAAGCATCTCAGAAGGTAAGGTTGGGAATGCGAAATTCCAGACTAACTTTCCGTCTATCAGGTTCACACATTGTTCAAATTTACCCATTTACAACAAGCGTCGAACTATCTCGAAAGCCGCGATCAGGTTACGTCCTGTTTAAGGCGAGTAATTGAAAGACACGGGACATCAAGCAAGGGCACGAACGTGCACCATAAGTGAGACTGGGGGTTAATGATCGAATACAGATGGATAACAATACAGTTTATGAATCTGTCTGCATGGCACATCCATAACCACGAATGCCTCGAACATATGAGGTTTCGTTCAGGAATTGAAAGAGGGTTATGTAGGACGGGCGTTTGAGTGCGGAAGTGCTGGTTCCAGTAAATGAAAAAAAAAATCGTTCAACTGCAGCACCCTTTCGGTGCCTGACTGCCACGCCATCCGAAAAATGCACGAGGGCCGGGATACTGTCAGATTGCCCAAGCCTAGACAGGGGAAGTCAAGAAGCGGAGTTCGGCTTCGAAGCACGGACCTTCCCTCAGTAAGTTCACGATCCAACAACTAAGCGATCTCGCCCTGCGGTGAGTGAAGTTCAACGATATCACCACGCTGACACCAGCACGAGCCAATGTGAAGTGTCGAATGCGAGACGTACCCAAACAATATTAATTAATAGTGTTCGTTGCACAGCATACAATGATAGATAGAACGCGCGGGAGTAGATGGACAAACCGACTGATACTTCGCAATCATTCAGAAGCAACGCAGTTTCTGGCATACTTATGCGGAAAGTGGTCGAGTTAATGAGTGCAGTGAAATGCATCGACTTCGCAGCTAATAAATCACAAATGGTATACTGTTTGCAATCAAGTGTTAGGCGATGAAGCGGACGAGTCATCTATGGGAATGCTAATTTACCGGGAAGCGAAACAGTAATTCATCAGGCTTTCTTCGCTAGGCGAAGTGCACACTGAGTAAAAGTTTCGTGATCAGTAACTATGTTGGCTCGGGTAGAGTGGTCTCAAGTCTGAGAATGGTAAATTGACAGGGGATCGATACACGTGAAAATAACAAGTGACCGTAATGACTGCGTGTACTATAAAAAGTGGGACGTTAAAAAATGCGTTTCTGAAAAAGTGATGAGCATGGCTGGAAGACAGAGTACTCTACCCCCCCCCCCCCAAACACATGGATGCTAAAGCCGAATGTGATCCGAATCAGTGTGTCCCAATGTTGGATGTGTGCAGAAAAAAAAACCCAGGTTACAAGCGGTCTCCAAAGTGCACAGGGCTAATAGGCACAGATACGTGAACATGAGTGAAATGAAGAACACTCAATAAACAGAGCTCATCACGGGCGCCTTCATTTCTTTCAGTCTACCAAATTTAAGTGATCGATGAAGAAGCAGAAACGGCACGTGCAAAGCAACACTGCACGACACAGCACGCATTCGTGTAGTTGCTGTTGTCGTCGTCTGGTACGCGTTGTCGAATGCGTCGATCGTGCACGCGGCACTGACCGCATGATTGGTCGATTGGTTGCGGTGAACCGATTGATCCGCAAGCAACGCATTGTGTCGTTGTGCGCATTACTGGACTGGCGATAGTACGGAAGGTAGACTGCGAGGCGGCAATCGGTTGGTCGATCGTAGCTTATCGAGCCGGCGGTTGGCGTTAAACGTACTGCACGCCATTTTACTCAACATGTATTGTCAGTTGACTGGATGTGATAGTATAAATGAGTGAAAGCAATTCTAAATTCTGGTGTGGTGTGCTACGGCTCGATTGAAAACCTTAATTCAACTAGAAATCATGTCCAACCCGTGAGAACGTAGTTGGTTGGAACAATGGAAACAGTTCCGCTGCAGTTAGGAGGACATGTAGGACGTACTGACAGACCTATTAAACGAGGGTTGAAGGTGGATTATTAATTGAGGGAAAAGGCTAGTACATGAGTACTGTTATAGCCGCCTCTTCTGGCTAGACCAGACATAAGAAAGGGCTGCTGACTGGTACTTTAGGGTAGCCTCTCCGGAAGGAAGCAACCATCTGAAACTTGGCATAACCACTCCACTGCCGTCGACACATGTAAAGGGTTAAGGAGAACGGCTGGCTTGCAAACTGATCACTAAGACAGAAAAACGGATGAAGCAACCTAAGCAAATGGTGTTCCGTAGCTTTGATAACAAGAACAGAATTTCTGGGGATTCACAGTAAACGCCCATGTGCGAACCAGAACAGCAGTTAAATAATATCTGTTGCGGTTTGTGAACGATCAAATTGACGAGATGTGGGGGTCTCGGGACGTGTGGACCGTCTTCGCTTAGGGGGGGGGGGGGGAAGCAAAGATCAAGGACAGAAACTCACGCCAACATTCCATATATGAACCCATTGGTCAAAGGACCCGGTTGCAAGGAGTCGACCATCCGGACTGAAGGCCACACTATAGACAGGTTCACTGTGCTTTGACAGGATCCGTTGACATTTACCTGTTTCAACGTCCCATAACCGCACAGTGGAGTCGAAACTGGCACTGTCAAAAGGAGAATATGGACAATTATGTACCGTGCAACTAAAGCAGCAAACAGGAAAATTAGTGAAGAAATTGTCGGTGTGCAAAACAGAGGGTAAATCCATTGTTCCATGAAGCAAGACTGATTAATGTTGCCAAGAATGCGTCAAATTAAGATTTTCGCTGAATCTACGTGTCACCGATTTAATAGACCTAAGAATTATTTCGGCAACCAAGCGGATACATACGTCAAACAGTCACAGAAATTCGCGTTGGCATCGATAAATGCGACTTCTGTCACGTGGCAAAGCAAAGTTGTAAAAGCCTGAAGATGATTCACCAATTGCGATGCATGTTAATCCATCAATAGGAATCCAGGCTCAGTTGGCTTATTCACAGCAGACACGCCCTATTTTACGTGAATGACTTTCAACAGTGAAGAGTGCGTTATGACCACAACCCCGCTAATACATATTTGACACCGTTTCGACCTGCAATGCTGATGTGCAGCATCCTCAGTCACGAATGCTGAGTCCAGGAAGTACAGGATGTCCTACAGAAAGTAATCACGCACCAAACCGATGGAGCAGGGGTTTTCGGGCTGAAGCACCATTCAGACGCCCATTAAATGTATCGCAGTGATCGCGAGAGGTTTTGAGGTGAAATCGTCCACATGAGTAAAGAGAAATCCTCTTGACATGCACCCTGAAATGGGGACACAAAAATGGTGCTCTCACTTTCCACTGCTTTCGCCTTGGTGCATTAATAATATACATCTATGAGTTTTGGGTTGGAATTCCAATGGCAGCCACCATCTTCTGACCAAAAATCTTTCCATTCCATCAACTAGCGAAGAGGTTTTTATCAAAAGTGATGCTCAACCTGTGAATAACAAGATGGTCATCCTGGGAATGAGAGTGAAAGCTCTACAAATGGTTAAATGTGAGGCGACTTGAAATCCTTAAGACGAGAAAGTTGTGCACAACAGACCGGAATATTTGGGTGATATTTACACCGATCATCTCTGCCTCCTTATTCCATTCACGTGTCTGCGACTGAATCCACTTGATTTATACGGGGAGTTCCAAATAATGGTTTTATACAGCACGAAAAGCAGCTTATGATTGGAAGCCTGGAGATACAATGCAGCTGTCAAGAATAAGCGGCAGCACAGACTTCGAGGAAGAGTATGTCTTTCTTAAGCATTTGGTACACTGAAGCCCAAATGACCGATCACTTCATCTGATGAAGTTGTCAGAGTTGATCAGGTTAGAAGGCACTCATGAGATTCCCATCATGATGGTACTGCTTACTGCTGTACCACAGAGCTGATCACTAGTGTCCTCCGTGTGATAAAAAACCCTATTAGATTGTACTCTTTTGCTCATTGATCGAGCACTCCCTCTACAGGCATTTTGCTGTCACTAAACATGATATCTGCACAATGGGCGCAATAAGTTTCAGTGAGAACAATTAGTGGACTCTGACTCAACCAAAGCAATGGAAAAAGGGGTCTCTCGCTGTGAAACCGCGAGGCCGGTAAAAGCTGGATGCGCGGATAACTCTCTGATGACCTAAAGCAGAAATCCAAGCTTCACTGAAAAAGTACAAGCAGTTTCCGTAAGCAGTAAGTTTAGGAATCAACATTGTATGAAGTGAGCATGAGGACTTCATTTTACGACCATCGAACTGGTAATACTGTGTGCACATGCGCGTCGACATGTACGCTCGTGAAAGGCGCTATGTCATTTTGTTTTTCTGAAAGGGGGTGAGTTGGACACATGCACAATTGGTATCAGAAAGCTTTCGTGTCTATAATTAGGGAATGAGGGATGCTTCGGACGCAATCGGCTGGGTGGAATTCGCCATCGTAAGAATTTTTACAAACACGTCATTAAATATGAGGAAATAATGTTGACTTGTGAATCATCATAGAGTTACGACCATAGCTACGTTCTCAGTGGCGTAGAATGGATGGCAGTTCGTATGTCTTTCCTTCATATCCACCCCACCATGGCAAATTGTTCATGGACACCGAAATTGACGTACAAAGACCGGAACGAAGTACATACATACAATCCCGCAGGCCGGCTTACACACATTTGAGTGTAACCGGCCAACTACAGTCCTCGATAAAAGCCAGAGTAAGTGGCTAGTCATAAACACAAGCAATATTACGGCATACCTACCCGCAGGATCACAGGCATTTAACCATGTGACCTATGCGACGGAATTCAGTCAGTTTGAATGACGGTAAAACGAAGGGAACAGTAGAAAAACTGTTCATGCAAACGAGTGGTACAATAATGGGCCACGGTATAATGAGATTCTGCATTTTTATAGACAATTGAACAAGCCACGCCCGCCGTATGAAGCTGAAACGGTCGTCTTACTATCTGGCCCCGTTCTCCACAACATCCGTTATTGAAATTTCAGTCATTAAGAACTCACACAAGGGTTATAACTGAACACAATGATGCACGATGTACCAAGAGGTTATGTTCTTGTCTCCCTCACTGCTCAAATAAAAATCGTCACACAGATGGCCTCGTACTGTTGGACAGCATCTGGACAAATTCAGAGCTGAGTAAATTGATCGACTAATGTGGTGAGTCGCTCAACTGCCGTCGCGGTCCACCGTGACGAAACACGAATAGTATGAACTGGAAATTTAAAGGCGATGAACAGGCTCATTTGAGCAGCGGATATACTCACGTGTGCACAACCTGTTGCAGGATGTTTGACTCCTGGATTCGCCACCAAGAAATACCGACTCATCTAAAACTTTGAGAGAACTGTTGATTTGTTCCGACCTAGAAATATCAGTCTACTTGATCGCTACTGACTTCTGAAATCCAGACTTCCGTAGACTGTTGGAGGACGCTGATTAGCTGACGGGCAGAAGCACTGATATTGTGAAGGTTTGCGTGACGAGCGACAAAAATGATGTATAAACTTCACAGGTCAGTCCTGTTCAAATAAGCACATGAAGATGCAATTTTCAGGCTTTAAATTGTGTCAGATATGCGTAAACTTATGTTTCGTCGCGGAGTCACCCTCATCTTCACTGACAATCACATCCGTGTTAACACTAAGGCATCACGGTCATACAACCACAAAGTAAATTTGTGTTCGAAGACTTGAGATGGAAGAAAAGCGAAGGAATGGGCCTGGTGTTAGCCTATCATGTAAACGTTCAATCATACAAATCGGACCACAATCGAAATCAACGACGCCACCAATAGCATCTAAGCACCATATCGTGCAACGCTTCCAGCGAATCAAAGAAAGTCAAGAGGGCCTCTTCTTGAAAGTGGGGAGCACCAACAACAGAACAATTATTATTTTCCTTCATACGCTTACGTGCTCACAAGTTGTCCGCCTTGCAGTTGGTGACATTCTGGAATGGGTATTACGGGGGGCTAATCGCGGTAGGTTTTGTACGTCACTGAGCCACTGCAGTTAGTAGTGTCGGATGCTCTACATAACTGGGCAGCTAGTGCACACAAACAGCCGCTTTCTAATGGCCTCCTCGTTTGTATGCACGTTGTTTTACCTGGCGTAGATGGCAATTTGAAAGTTGGTTGCGAGATAGAAAGGAGCCTAGCAATTTTTATCAAAGATCTGATGCTTGAGAGACTGACCGGAATGTACGGCGGACGGAAGTCCTGGCATTGCTTGTGGCTCTGAGTTTCTCGCTCGTGATTGGTACTATAAGGTATTCTGTTAGCTAGTAAGCGCTGCAGCAGGCGGGTTGGTGAGCTACTCAATGGTGAAGTGTGTGAATTCTGCTTGACAAAATCAGATAAAATAAATGCTGATATATTTCTTTCCCAAGAGATTCTTTTACAGGAGCTACCGGACGAACCGTTCAGAGGGGACTGTGTCGTCAGCTACAGATGCTTTCGCTGGATGGCATATCTAGCCGTCGAGACCCACGCGTCACCAGAAAGACAACCGCAAACAGGAAGCAACCGGGCAGTCAGATTTAAGGCAGCAGCTATGTTTGTTTATTGTTTTCAAAGAACAGTCTTTTGACGTCCTTCGCACGCAGCGGTCAGATTTCTGATCCGCATAGCAATATGGATTGTCAGATCCAAAAAGAGCTACGTCATCTGCGTACTAGGTATCTATTAGCGGACGTCCCTGGAGAACCTCGACCCCATATGCGTTAGAGGCTGATAGTAAGTCTTCGATGATCGTATCAATGATGACGTTGAAGAGGAAAAATGAAAGGAGACAGTCCTGTCTGACACCACTTGATCTGGTGAACTCAGAAGAGAGCTTCCCGTAGACCTTCACGCGCCATAGTGCCTGACGGTTCAGAGTCAAAAGCGGCTTTCAAGTCAGGGAACGCGACCATTATTGGTTGGTGGAAGCATTGGTGCTGTTCCAGAATCGGTCGGAGGGTGAGGATTTGATCGATGCATCCCGCTGAAGGACGTAAACCAGCTTGGTTTTCACGGAGACGTCTCTCCCTGTCTTCAGTCAACCTTCGAAAAGTAAGACCAGAGAGCATCTAGGAAAATCGTTCGGCTGTGGCACCCTTTTGATGCCTAGCTGCCGTGCCACACCAAGGGGCACGAGGAGTGGGATACTGCCAGGTTGCCCGAACCTAGACAGGGGAATTTAAGAGGCAGAGAGAGAGAGCATCTTCCACGCCACAACTATCAGGCTTTTGTCAAGGTGGATTTCACATAGCGTCCACGTGCTCTTTCTGGAGATAGGAACAACTGTCGACGTGCCCAATTTTGTAGGCGTTTCTTCTTCATTCCACAAGCTTTGTAAGATGGGTTACCAGGGGCTCTTCGCCTTTGAAAAGGGTTGGATACAGACCGTCCCGTCCTGGTGCCTTTTAACGTTTCAGAATTTTATTTCTCTTCCGACGGGTGATTAAGGTTTACATTCCATTCGCAGGTCGGATAATGCCGTGTCCAAACCTAAGCAGGTGAAAGACTAGGGCCCTGAGCGAAAGACCAACCACAGAGCATCGGGCGGGTGCTGATATACTATCCTAGCGTTATGGGCCCCTAAGGAACAAGTCGCCATACATGTTTCAACCCGATATCAAGAGGACTAGGAGAGTATTTCCTTCTTAGCCGTATCACGAACATGAAGCCTCATACCAGTAAAGCTCAATGGAAAACAGAAGCACACAAAACACTGCACCATTATGAGACTCAGTCTATGCAGCCAACAGGCCACACGGTCCTAGTTTGATTGATCAGCAATGAAGGAGTGTGCTGACAGCGAAAACGCGATGACACCAATCAGGAAAGATAAAGATGAGCGTGATCACTGTGATCTTAAGCAGTCGATTGTTTTGAAACAAGCAAGATTCATGGCTGGTGTTGCTGACATTGATGATGACCAACGATGACAAAACAAGCAAAAGAGCTAAGCGAGGTGCGAGCTAAGTGGAGTTGAAGACATCCCCGAACTACACAGCGTCCCTTATCCCTAACGGCTGTTAAATCATAATCATCATCACCACTTCCCTGCCTATCAACATCGAGAAACTAAACTGTGCATTACACAGGGCATATAAGAATTGATATGTGGAATGCAATTTCTAGTTGTTGCACGACAGGATGCTAGCACTCTCAGAGGACCTGTTATTGGGAATCTCGCCAAAAATATAAGATAAACAGTTCTTTGCATGTCTTTGGAACCAGTTTATTTGATCTAGATGTATTGGTGCCATCAACATCTATACTCAGTGTGGCTAGACAGAGTCAATCTTCCCCGATAGTTATGCTGCATATTTCAATAAACATACCAAACCGAGTGTTTACGAGCCTGGAGATTTTTCAGACCACTAAATTTGTGTGCATAATTATCGTTGGCAGCTTGGTGCGTTCCACAACACTACGAGAGAAGCTGTAAACTGTCTTCCTTATGAAATGCTGTTGAAAGGTGACCAGATGCACACACAGACGTATCAGTCGATAGGTCACAGACAGATAGCGTCTAGCTACACAAAGACGAATCAATTGTGACAACCGACAGCAGTTGGTGGTAAGAGGCAGCAGACGACCAAGACTCAGTAACCCCCATTAGTGTGACTGAACAATGAATCCGCAAAGGAAATCACGTGATCCGGTGAACTTTGATGGCTAACAATGACCAACACGCGATTTTCTGACCTTTCTGTTCATGGAAAAGAACTGCTGCGTAGTCTACTGGGTCATTTAACGAAATTTTGATTTTATGCGCCGCGCACCCAGTTCACTCAGTCTGCAGCGTTTACATGAGAATGGATGGGCGACAAGCCCTTATCTCTTGTTAAGTCACCCACAGATGGAATTGCAGCGTTCAGCGCTCAAGATATACTCTCACTTAATGGCTCAAGGAGCTGGTCTCAAGTCATGTCGGATGCAACATGAATAGAGGAAACGGTTACACATAAATTACACCACATCAGGGCAAAACGGAGTTTTTGGTGGTGGTGGTAGTGATAAAAGAACACAAGCACACGGTCTAGCGTAATGGCTACATGAATGCTGGTTTGAATAAGTGAAGTGCAGTGAGTAGGAATAATCACGAATCCCAAAAATTGAGGTTGCTAGGGCTGACTAAACTTTGTCGTCCTAAGCAGCTATTACGAGCATTGCTTTTTGCAGACCATACATTACGAAGCGCCTAATTCTGTAACCAGTTTTGAAACAGCCTTATCATATATGGGCTAAAAAGACAAGTCGATATTCAAAGGTAGGCAGAAACAGGATACGTGAATTTATCTGTATCATACGCCTAACCGAGCTAATTTGGGCCTTTCGATCAAAACAAAGAGGGTCTCCCCACTAAATTGGATGGCTCACAGACCGGATTTTCAATGGGACAGTAGTGAAGTATACTGCTGAAGAAATGAGAGGAATATGCTGTTTTTAGCAGCAATGAGGCAGGCTATCAACTGATTCTGTGTGACATTACGGAACATGGTACGAATGGGTTTCAAGTGTGCTCTTGAGTGAATTATGTGTACACCAAGTGCATTCCGTCTAGACCTGTTGCACGGAAGCGGGTCATCGACTGGGCATGGTGGAATGCTGAGCTCCGATTCACAAAAAAGATGAGGATAAGTGCTCTGCAAAAACATTGGGAGTTTTGGATTTCGCAATAAAATGTGACAAAATAATGCCTTAAAAGGAATTCGGTACACTGAAGTGGGTCAGCTTTTCACCAGAATGTCGTACAAAATACACGAGAACCAATCCGTTTGCGAAAAGTCAGTGTTCGGGGAGGAAAGGGTGAATCAACTACGCCCCCATAGTTGACGAAGTCGTTGGAACCATAATGTTGACCAATCAACAGAGAATTTAGTTGACACGGAATGTCATCGCGGAAGGGAATTCGTCATACTAACGGCAATTTTCACTACTTCATAATCATGACAGAATACCCTAGCAAACGGCAAGAGTAAACGGGGTAATTTATCAAGAAAGGCCTCACGTCCTTGAACGAAAATTTCAAATGGCACTGAACTAAACGCACTTCAGCATCATGCTAGTGTAAGGAAAGAATAGCAGTTTTGATACAGCATGCTTTGCGAAACTCAGCCGACGCGAACACAATACAAAACGACAAACAACGCACGGCTAGGTGGTCCGGCTAAGGATGCTCCTTCAAACGTGCACAGTGAAAAGCATGAACTAGTTAGGAAGAGGTGATAATAGAGCGCTCGGGTTGATACCAGTCCTTTGATTTCGCATGGGTGGAAGCTGTTTATTACGTCAAAGGACCTCCGAAATCAAGGTAAACTAAGTTGGTTGGTCGGCGATGTCCAAGCAATTGAAGTGGCGTGAGGATGTAACCAGTGCATTCTACACCCAGTCGGAACGATGTCGGATTTGCCTCCCACGTCGCAGTAATCGTGTTACGGTTGGGGTACGAATGTGTCTCGCAGTTGGAGATATCGACCCGGATCATTTTTTTGAATGAATGTACAGTGGTTGATTGACTCCAGTTGTATGTGCAATACAATATTCTTTCCAAGTCATTCTAAACGATCTAGTTAAAACAGAACATGAAGAGTCACAGCTGGAGAAAGCCTACCTAGTCTCGAGACACAAAAACCCATTCAGGCTTCGGAAACTGAGGAAGACAACTCGAACTACGCATGTATAATGAAAGACACAGTCATAGAAAGATCGGCAATCGGTCGCATACTTTAATCAGTGATCAAGGAACTGGTCCGTGTTGTGAGCCGGAATAAGGCTTTTCGGGCTGCGTACGTTTTCGCATTGTTAATTTTCATTCAGCTCAGTTGTGTCCTCCAGCACTGAAGGCATTCATTGTGAATCCAAACACGATCATATTAAGACAATGACCCACAATATGCAACTCTGTATCTCAATTTATCCCAGTCAGATGGAACAGTCAACAGGTCTATGCCAGTTGTCCCATATTTCCTCACTGAACGTCCGCCAATGTTGAAATATAGGTGGACGGCCTTAGCTGCATTAATAACCGGCGTCCGGTTAAGGTTATAGGAAACGGTTGAAAGCATACTGGGAACGTTAACTTTTATATCAAAGAAAAGTACGTTGAAGGTCGGGTACAACCAAAATTGAGTTAAGCCGAGTTGCAACCCTAAGACTTTGAACGAATGGGTTGGTGAATTTTATGGTCAAAGAAATCGTAGACAGCCCATACGATTCAGCCATGTGTGCCAGTGTAGCGAACCACTGATCCATGAAGGTGCTCAAAATACTAAACAGTCTGGTAAGCCTGGGATTTCCTGCTGTGCACAGAAGTCAGGGCCTAACCACCGTTGAAGTTTTTATTTGGCATTTGACGGGGCGAAAAGTTTATTTTGGCAAGCAGTCAGAGTAGCCCAATGAACGCACCCTACAGCATAGTACTAATCTCTGGCGTGAATCATCCGGTAAATGGCTGGCGAATCTTAGAATTAGCTTTCAGAAGACTCGGGCAATCAAGTCTAGCATGTAATCACAAAGAATGCTAACGAAACGTGACAACATTCCTACCTGGCCAAACATAGCGGAGCACTGGGATAAGCTGTACCCGGACCGGTAGGACTCCATTTGATGGTATAGATCTCCTTAGTGTGACCTTTCAAATCATGCACACAATGCTCATGGTGCATATCCCATACTTTGAGTGTCATATCATCGGAACAGGAGGCCAACAACCGACCGTTAGGGTCCCATTTGATAGCGTTCACTTCATTCTAGAACGGGAGAGATTACGGGATACCATTAGCCGAGACGGTAAATCAAAAGGATGAAATCAAAAATCCACCAGAAAAATAACACATGAGACTGTCATATGAATAAAATGGAACAATTACAAATCCGCTGAAAAATAAGATACGGTTGCTGTGATTAACCAGTAAGTAGAGTTGGTCGTACAATTACCAAGCAAGCGGATTAAGTTAATGTCATATCAAGTAGGTTGGAACAAGGATGTTCCTAGCGTCGACTAGCACTGATGTGGTGGTGATTCGCATGTAGGCAACGATAGATTTGGTTACTTGAAAAGTAATTCATCATCATCATCATTATCAGCTGTAATAACCGCGTACTGGTCGTACACTGGTTGTAGCTGCCACAGTTTCGTTCACCGATGATTGGGGGGTAAGTAGCTGC
>NW_008751692.1:1705167-1736145 GCF_000715545.1 Opisthorchis viverrini
CAATACTAACCTACAACAGTCATTCCGAGGTGCCTACACCTCCAGATACTCATTCGGACGGTCTGAATAGAAACTGACGCAAAAGTACCATTGACGTGGACTAGTCACTATGCCTTGCATTGTCCCCAACCACGTTGAAGGATTGCGTGGATCCCATCCTGGAGGACGAGCCGCGACGACAACACCAAGACTGTTCGTGATCGCTCCGGATCGGGCACGCAAAACAACACTCTTCAGTGGACACCGATTAGGCATGCGCAATACATGAGTAAACCACTCCAGCCATCAGTGTCAGAGAAAATCTTCGATGTTCCTGTTCACTGCCGAACACTCGTTTTCTAACTGACCCGTTGCGAATTCGCCAACAACAGCCTAGACATGCCAGGGTTCTGAGACGGCGAATATCGATGGCCCGAAGACGTCCGAGGTATACTATTCGCACAAACTACGCCCCAACACCATACATTAAAACGACCCGTATTGTAGCCTCATATGTCGAAAGGCTCACACTGCAACCCGTTAGCCAGACATGAGAATTCAGATGCATACAACAAACGCGTAACACGGTAACACGTCCACTTAGCAATACCAGATGTTCGAAGTTCACACTCCAGTACGGCCAAGGAATATGTGCTGCTGCTGAACTCTGGTGAAAGCAAAATCTTTTCGACGCGGACTTCAATCAGTCAACCATTCGACCAGTTTTTACATCTGCGTTTAATTGGAAGTCTTTACATTTACAACGCTACCGTGGCGTTAGATAGGAGGGAAGAGAGCACAGTGAAGACAAGCCGAATTATCTCTACAAAAGTACAGCCGATGCGAAAAAATAAGACACTAACCTCGTGACCTTTGAAGGTTTTTATTGGAGCTGATTGCCCCAACTCACAGACGTGTATGTTTGTGTCTGTTGAACAGGACGCAAACGCGGTGAGTGACTGCCAGTCAACATCGAGGGTGGGGGCTGAAAGGAGAGCCAGCAGTGATGAGTCATTCGGACATCGTAAACAATAGCCGAAATAAACAAACACGAACTAGAATAAGGGCGGAATGTGTGTGACAAGATGGTTAACTACGGACAGGAGGCAACAATGACCATCAATAAGATAAACTTGGCGCACGTTTAATCCGTTGCAGTGGACGATCTTCCGTCGACCTTTTTGTTTCTGCGAACGGAATGGTGTCATGGTCACCGTTCTCTCTCGGGTATTCCTAAAGCAGGACATGTAGGCCATAGAGAACAAAAAGATTTCAACAATGGACGGGGGTCTATCGATCAACCGAAATATTTTTTTGAGAAAAGTTTTACGGCGTCAGCCTTGCGTCCAAAGGACTAATCCAGGGGGTGTTAGTTCGAGCAGAGTTGTCTGATGATAGCCCTTTCGGTCACTTGCCGCTATGCCACCTGAAGGAAGCACGAACGTTGTGATACTGCCACACTGCCCAAGCTTAGTTTTTCCCTTTGCTGGTCTACAGTACTTCTCCCTCTTCCTCCAGAGAGGAAGATTTGCCACTATTAGTGACGAACCGACTAACTCAGTCTGAGATGACAACAGGGAAACGGCATTCATAGTTAATGATTTGAATATGAGTACAATAGAAAAGCGGATACTTCAGGTCGACGTTTAACTCGTCGCAGTATGGACAGAGTGCATCGATCTAAATTATCCACTATTTAGCCCAATTGATAGGTTTGCGCTCCCGTCATTCAGGATAGGAATAGTTTATCCATGCTCGAATTTTGGATGCTCTTTTCTGATCTTGCTCTGATGCCTTCATCTCATCAACAAATTAACTGTTTATCCAACAGCGGACGGCTACATGCAAGCAGATTATTCTAATCTGATCAGCTAGGCTTTCCACTAGGCATCAAGTCAGAGATTGTCGAAGGAGAATCCGCTGTCCAGGTGTGCTCCCCGAGTCATCTGTCGTGATGGATACGACATGGGTAATGGTAGAGTGTTGGGTACTGAAGATGATGCTCCTCACTAGCTGATACCAGGAGCTGAATTCGTGTCGAGCTAAACGTTGCAAATAGACGAATCACACGGACACAGATTAGTTCGAAATGAACCGTTGAATTCACGATCCAAAAACTTCTGGTGTTGGGGTTGATTAGGGAACACGATGATTGGCCGACAAAAACTAGTACATGAACCCAAAACACAAACTGGATGAACACTGTTGACCGGAAACGCGGTTAAGTGCGACCAGCACAAATGTGATTGCGCATCCAAAAAGGGTTGATAGAATTCTCGCACGTGTTGAACTTAGACGGACCGAGCAGCCACTGATAGCAGACACCTTCGCAGACGCGACACGGATAGACGACACACGAAAGCTCGTAAATGCACATGGGACAGGCCACCAACTGGGTCAATCCTATCACAAACAGCAGATGAGTGCACAACACAGTGGTGCGGCCGTTGAAATGCAGCGACGTAAACATACACGATATGTACCCGGGCAGTGTCTGATCACAGGACGTGACAGGTAACTGGAGCAGAACGCATAGGTGATATCTGGCGCAGATGACGTTCATCAACAATGGTGGACTGAAAATTATGAACCAGCACACGACTCTCTAAACAGAGATGGTTGTGGAATGCTTTATTCGAATGGCATAGCAGCTAGACACCAACAGGGATGCAAAGATGAACAGTGTATTGGCTCGACAAGAACTCTGTACTTGGTCTTCCTAGGGCCTTGAACTAAAATCTAATTGAAATTAGCTGAAGAGAGAAACATGGGACGCGCAGACATACGATGTTTACGGGAGGCTAACAACCTCCAACAAAAAGAGACCTGAACCAAAAAGCACTGAGGTTAGGACAGCGGACCCATAGATACGTTTTTGGGATGGCGAGGCAGTCAGAGTGAAAACTCTCCTCAATGGTTCATTGGGAATGTTGATCAGTACGGCGACAAAAAATGAATACGAGAACCATCGCGCAAACATAGTAGGGCGGTGGAGATCAGGGTGCGTTGTTCAAAAGAAAAGAAAACCAAACAGCGACAGTTCAACGACGGACGCGGTAATCACCCACAACACTCAAGGAGAGAATAAAAATTTCTATACAGAAAAGACTAAGATACTTTCACACCATTGTTGGAACGTCGAACTATGGTCTTCAGCTCACGATGACTGACCCCTATTTGGTTTGATATGATATTTTGCTCGACTGAGCCCGTTTTGAATGAAACTAAAAGAGCTACCTTTGATTATTTACATTTCACTCTGTTACCATCTGGGTTAGGCACACACCAATATCTCACAAAGGAAGCTCATTATGACGAGTGAAAAGCCCATCAGTCATCACGCGCGGATGAGTCCACGAAGCCTGAATCACACTCAGGGATGGAATGAAAAGTCAAGACGTTTGTGTCACAAGTGATGCTGAGTGAATGCTCGATAAAGCAAGTGAAGTTTCGCCTCACTAGGGACCCGGTTAGGAAACAAATAAAGTTTCGGCAGTATTCACCACAAAGGTAGCTTAACCCATAGATCACCCCATATACCCTACTAAACCACATGGGTGAAACTCCAAAAAGTTATTGCCTGGTTGATGGCTCAAGACGTTTGTTCAGCATCCTCGCTTATTTGAGGCTGTTCTCATACCCTAATCAACAGAGTCGAAGAAAGACAAACAATGATTACTTTGAAACATTCATATCACAATTTTATCGGGTACTTCCAAGATCCCAAGTTTCTGGAGTTGCTACGTGACAGACGTCAAAAAGTTTGCGCCCGTGAATTTATGCTCGATTCTTACTAAGTGTTAGGTTGTCAGCTATAATTGTCAGCTATAATAACCGCGTGCTTGTCGTTCGGTGATTGCAGCTGCCAGAGTTTCGTTCACCGATGATTCGGGGAGGTGGGGTAGATAGCCGCGCATTGGAGGCGGGAGCTGATAAGTTAGTGCATAAAACAGCACTGTAGGTGGAAGGTTAAGTGAGGGGATTGGGAAGGGGGCTATGCATTGAAGGCAATAGCTTGGATGCGTGAGCGGTATATAGGGTTGGGGGGCAGAGCATAACCCTAGTACTGAAGGCACCATGTTACGACACATCTAACTGCAACATGTTGTTGTTCTTATGCTGGATACGGTGGTCAAGAACGATGAACAAGTTTGTGTGGTTGAACAACGAGAAGTTGCGTGACACGCTTTAACCCTACCAGAGGTCATCGACGTATGGCAACTAATTTGCGGAAGCCAACATCCACAGTTTTCATAATGCTATTGTTTCAAAACCCTACAGTTGTAGAGTCGACAGACCACGGTACCGCTCAATCTGTTCTGCACAAATGTAAGATGATGAAGTTTTCTTATACGTGGCAAACGTATTATGCAACTGTTATAGGCAAGACTCGCGAGGAGTACGCAGCAGCGAGTCCAAAGAACGCATACACCAAAATCGAATATACAACGCGAGTGAACATGAACAGCACCTGGTGAGACTTAAAATTTTCTGGTGATGTGTGTTCAGCTAACGATCATCACAGACAGCCGTTACCTTTGACAGAGGAAGTTGATCACAGAACCAAAGCGGTCAAGGTGTAGTAAGAAAAAATAATTGTTCTGCGTACTAACCGATGTGAAATGCGAATTGCTGAGCTATCCGACCGGTTTGAGCTTCCCAGATGATGGTGGTCTGTGAAAAATGGAACATGGAAACGAAAACGTCGGTTTAAGGAAGGACGCTTTGACGTTTGTTAACGCGGACGATGGTGAATGAATTGGATGACACGTAAACACAAAGAGACTTACGAACGATCAAACATGCGGTAGACATGCTAATAATGTGTGCCACGTCACTGGATTTTCGATCGATACAAAGGTACACAAAATGCGCTACCAATCACCTTCAACAGGCTAATTATAGCCCTCCAATCCGGACTAAGTTACCTCGAGCGCCGACCGCCAACACACCACGAGAACGAAAAGGAACGCGACAGACGATGACCTTGTGCAAAAAGTGAAACTTACAAATTACCGATGCTCGCTTAAGGTTGGGTCTGCCTAGTGTTTAGTGGTCAGACGATAAATGATAAGAAAAAAACTACTCGGATTACACGAGTATCATACTAAGTTGCTTCTGGTAGTGTGCTACCTTCGAACGGACCAAACGGGCTACCTTCGCAAGTTAGGTCGGTAGAACTCTAGCTCCGTAGCCAGGTGCTGTTTCGAAGATCGTGGGTTCAGTACAGGTTGACATGTGTTGACACTTATGAGCTTCAATCAAATATTCTGAACGCCCGCAGAAAAATTTTGGACTCAACAAAGGAAGAGGTTCTGCTACAAACCCACCAGGAACTCAGTGTACTGTTGAGGGTTGTACCCCCCCCCCCCAGATGAATCTGAGTCGAAGTCAATAGTGATCTCAGGCGATACACAATTACAGAGGTTTACGAGTAGAAAAAGTAAAATCATCAGCACAACCCCTAGTTAGGCTAACTGTACTCTTATTTTTCAAGAAGACTGGCGGCGCCGAGTGAGATGGCATGAAGGAAATAAAGTGGGATACGACCCCGAGCAAGGCAGAAAAAAGGACGCTTTACTTTGGGATACAAGCCCCATTTAGACACGTTGTATTTGGTGTTCCATCAATAAAGACGCCACAGGATCCTTTGAAATGAGGGAAATTAACTGGAATATCACTTCGGAAGTTGGCACTGGGAATTCTTGCCATTCTCATCCGTGTCAAGCTCCGAGAAAACGGAAGTTCCACAAAAGCAAGGCAGTGAACTGATCGGCCAATGAAGAGAAAGACGATACACTCTACTTCTAAAGCCCAAGTGGTTAGAGCGCGAATTTACTGACCAAAAGGTTCCTGGTTTGAACCCAACCTCTGCCTTCGACTTCCTCTGTCTAGGCTTGGGCAACCTGGCAGTATCCCAGCCCTCGTTCAACCTTCGGGTGGCATGGCAGTTAGGCACCGAAAGGGTGCTACAGCCGAGCGACTATGTTGATTTTTTTTTCGGACATACAAGTAAGGTTTGGAAGGAATGACCGGCACGGCCCTGGAAAAACTGTTTTCTTTTAGTGAACAAAGCAGTGGACACAGAAGTTACACCTACCTGGTGATTGGTGGTCAAAAGACGTATACCACCCGCTGATTATGGCAGCTTATCATTAATCAAATGTTCTGAGTTCCAACCTAACATTTCCGGATACTTTTCTCTATCGTTGAGACACCTGTTGGTTAGGCCTAAGTAACCGTGCTCGCAGTTCCATGTGAACTGATGTACACATCTGTATTTTACTCCAATGGATGGCGATTCACATTTGGGAACTGTCTCTGCATTTCTGTGCGTCCCTTTTAACGCTCACACCATAAGTCGGGCTGATCGGGAGACGTTGCGTGCTACCCTTTGAAGGGGATTTCTGTGAACACGAGCCATTTGGAGGAGACCGCACAGCTTGCATCAATTTAGGTCGTTTTGTGAAACCTTAAAGAAATCCGGTCTCCGGAGTAGTAATGAACACAACTAAGTTATATAAAGTGGATTCTGATAGGAATATATAACGTGCTCATAAGGACAGGGATTTGATTAGATTGCGCTTTTAATTTAAAGGAAGAAAACCTGGAAAATGCTACACTGCTAAGACCGTGTAGACATTCTGTAAACGTTATGTTTAACAGAATAGCCGGACCTAACACCATGGGTTTGTGCAATAGTCAGTTTTTTTGCTCGCACAAATCTAACAGCTGATGCGTTGTCTTTGGAGACGAACAGTGTCATCAACGCAGCGATCGCAATGCTCGAGCACTCTGACGGAAAAGTACTGTTACATTTTCAGAAATCTGATTCAACTACAATGCACAAAATAAGGTAACTGTACCACATTCACAAGCCAACAGGAGTACACCAAGAATGGCGGTAGAGTCCACGCTACTAGATTGGTCTCCGGTTGATACCAGAGTTTGTACCGTAGAACTGAATGGTGCATTCCAAGTACTAAAAGACATGTACCAATAAATCTTTTCGGTCAAGCATGCATATACTTCAACTAACAACAGCCCTGATGCTGAGAGAAATGATTATCCTGGCAAAATGCATGGGCTTTTTGGGAAGACATCCTGAAGTGGTTTCGGAACCGGGAGATTCGACACCAGCGTAGGTGACCGACACTCTGTAAGTGCTCAACTTAACGGTGGAGAACGACTATCACAGCTTGGCGTAAACAATCCATCTGGCATGAACATGCGTCCGTGTACGACAGCGGGGCACCTGGTGCCTACCACCTGAACAACCAGAGAGGCAGAGTGACAACACTGCAATCAGATATTGCTAGCAAAGCTAATTCACAAATGTTAGCTTGGAAAATGTATGTCCTAATCACATTCTCATAGATTCGAAGGTTGTGGAGTGCGCAAAAACAGTGAAAAACATACGGACCCAAGGACCGGGAAGCAGGAATATGTGTACTTCACCCAAGTCCGTGATATTAATTAGGTCTCAGAATGTTCTTAAAAACTGACGGTTTCTATCTGGCACCTTAGAATGAATACCAGACGCTGAAAGGACTCTATCTGGCCACTGAACACCGAGGGCATCAACTCAGAAGTAGCTGTAGTCGTTGCAAAAGACCAGGCGATAAATAGAATAACGTAGAAATACGGCATACTTACACACGCACGCATGGTCGCGAGGTCAACGTACATTTGGAAGGACGCATAGAAATGCCTCTGTGCATTTCTAGTCTACAGCAGTGTAACGTGACCCTCACGAACAGAAGACATCAAACGCCTTTCCATCTTCGGCCCTCGGAGCATAACTTTTGATCGTGCAGCCGACAACGAAGTTTCCCGGCCTCCAGAAAAGAAAACTACTAAGCGCAACCACCTCTCAAAGTAAGTTGAGGTGGTTGAGGAATAATCTTCCAATGCTCAAGCATAGTCCAAGTCAACACATACCATTTACCGCCAGGCTTTTCTCAGTCGGCGGGTCCCATTTCCCCCAATATGGTCGCAAGATGAGAATGCCTAGATGAAAACACTTATTGAGTCCAAAGACATGCGGTGTGAATTGTCATCATAATTCCTCCCTCTTCCGATAGGTTACGTAGTAAATATGAAAATGTTGTTTCCGGGTGGACGGCAGTTTGGCAGTGGTGAGTCAGTAAGGAATGGGTGCACATCAACAAATTCCTGTTTTCTGAATCTTGTTTGAATTAGCCGAGGAATTCGCTTGGAAGGAACGACATTCAACGCTAGGCTCACTTACCTTGTCGACACCAGCTGTGAGGATATAGTTGCCTTTCTTGTTCCATTTGAGTGCAAAGATCGGACCTTTGTGCTGGCCCAACGTGGTTGCAAGTTCGCCTATGAGGAGTCCAAGATAAATAAAGATATACGGAAACATTAAAAGATTGTCGAGAAAATGCGGCGGTGAAAAAACTTCGGTACAATAGTAATCATTACAAAGAGGTGCTATCCGATCAGCCCGGAATAAATAAACCTCACGGTTGTACAGCACAAGCTTAGTTTGGGATGAACTATGCGAAAATTGGTAACTATCTGAGAGCAATCAAGTAATGAAATCGCTGGATGGATGCATCGTTGGATGGTCTTCAAAAACTTGGAGTTCCAATTGTAACCGGTGAGAGCCTTGTCAACTTGGAGTACGCAGTCGATATCATCCCCATCTTCGAATACCGTTCAGAAAAAAATCGTTCAACTGTAGCACCTTTTTGGTGCCTAATCGCCATGCCACCAGGAAGCACGAGGGCTGGGATAATGCCAAGCCCTAGACAGGGGAAGTCGAGAGACAGAGGTCGGGTTCGAACCACGGACGTTTCGGTCAACAAGCTCGCGCTCTAACCACTGAGCTATCTCGTCCCCCACCATCTTCGAATACCAAGGCGAAGCAAAAGCCCTGTTGACTGACCAACGTTATACCATCTTTTGCCATGCACCTTCAAAAAGCAGTCATGCTTCAAAACGTACAGTCTTTGAACAAACCCACAGCAATTCACAGAGAATCACTGGTGGTTGTGGACAGTTTTACATACCTCGGTAATCGTATTCGCTTTTCCAATGAGGTTAGTGCGAAAGTCTCAAAGGCACGAATCACGTTTGCTAATCTGCGTCACATGTGAAGTCAAAGGAGCATATCACAAGGTTTTAAAGGTCACGTGTACAAGGCTGCGATGAGGGCTGTATTGTTGGGTGATTGCCAGACATGATCTCTGCAGACAGATGATGAAAAACGTCTCTGTTTTTGACCACCGATACTTCAGAAGCGTTGCTGGTTTTGGATGGCGTCAGCCTGTTAGTAGCGGAGTGAATAAAAAACGGGTATTTGATTGTGCTTCGGGTACTTTAATCCGGGAATTCATCTAGCACAATCGACGACGATGGCTCGGTCATGTGTTACGCATGCCGAAACACGGTCTACTGAGAAGAGTGCTGTTCTCCGTTCCTCCTTCAGAGTGGCGCAAACCGCGAAGCGGACAACATATGACTTGGAAGAAGGGCGTGAAAGATATTACGAAGAGTTTGGGTGTTATACGGCTTCCAAGATGGGGTCTCCGTGCCCCCATATGCTTGGCTGAAGACAAGGCAAGAAATGGCGGTTGATTGATGTTAGTGGCGTTCGTGCTGTCAGTTTCTTTTCAGATTGTGTCACTGAGGACTTGGAAGTATATGCACCTCAGAATGCTTGACACAGGCCAGTGCTACGTTCCTCCCTCACTCATTCTTTTCCTCTTCTATTCACTTCAAGGCTTTAAATATAATTAAATGAACTTTATGCTGTACGGCAGTGAAAACCCATGTTTAGATTGATGTCTTTGATGATGATGATGATGATGACTAGCGCACGCTGTGTGCAGCCTAATTATTACGTATCAACAGGCAAACCTGTTCACGTTTGGAAGACGCAGCTGATTTGCTCAGATTCCCCAGTCTAATGAGTGACTGACCTGTATCAATGCCTACTTTGAGCCGTTGGCAGGAGCCACAACGGGACTCACGTTCCGGATCGATTCGTGGACACAATCGACAACACAACGAGCGTCCGCCGTCAAGCCCCTTCGATCATAAAGATTGTGTGAGGGTAGCGAAAAGGCAACCAGGGGGGGCCGAACGCACTGTTACGATGAGTAACAGTCTAATGGGAATGGATAGCAAAGCCATACCGCTATCGAATCCCTACAGGATAACCAAACAAACCGAGGCGTTCCGGATACAAAATGACAAACACGATGAATCCAGCTGGGTTTGCTTGTTCAAATATTGATAAGAAACACAAGACGTGAAACCAACTGTGAAACTTACCGTCCATGTTCCATACTCTTGCAAACCCATCGTAGGAGCCGGTGGCTAGGAAGCTTCCGTCGGACTACAAGCAGCCAGTTGGTTCGGACAGGAGGGATTGGAAAAACAGCGGTGAAAATGACTAATGACAGTATAAAGTAGCTGGAGTGAAATTTGGTTGCATTTGCTACGTTAGCCTATGGGTAACAGCTGCAATTCGTAGAACCTAACAGCTGGCATCAACTACCCAGACCAACTTCAACTCCTAATGGCGAAGCTAGCATCGTTCACTTGGTTGCATAATGGCGAATCGTGAGTGGAGAGGTAAAGGTGAACGGTTAAGACATAAAACCTTACTGAATCCCACAAACAGAACCGAAAAGTCTGCCCACAGCAGAACGATCACATTCAGTGCGTGAGCTCTAAGGCATAGAAGTCACCTGATATACTTTGCCTGATCTGTGTGACAGAAATGCGGATGGAAAGCCCAGTAGTCAAGGAAGTCGAAACAGAAACAAATTAAGATGGGCATCCGCGTTAACCAAGTAATGAGCGTACGACAGACCACGCCCCTGCCAAGCACTAGATCGAACAAACGATGAACCGTTTTAGCTATGTACTAAGGAAGCGGGTGTTGGAACTAGAAAAGCCGTCGCCCTTCAAAGCGGATAGCGACGCAGCGAACGAACGCATTAGAGAAGGCCAGCTGCAAACGAATGCAAGAATGAAATTGTTTAATCAGAATTAGCGAAAGCATTCGTCCTGAAGTGAACAGGTGTTCGTGATATAGAACAGGGGATTTCCTTCTCAGCTATCAGTGGGCGACAATATCGTATCAAAAGCACCTCCACCATCAACAATGGTAGAGAACAAAGATATCACCCTAATCAGGGCAAGACAATGGGAATGCCTGAATTGAATGTGTCCGTCTCCAGGGATCATGCTTCACTCCGAGAGAAGAATGGCCGAGTTACCGCTGGCCTACAACCTACATCAGAGCCGCGTTCACCTAATCAGTATGAGCATTTCCTCGGAATCTGACCTTGCTGACACCATCGTTCTTCTATTTTCTATGTACGCCCTTTAGGTGTCCACATTAGTTTAGCAGCTTCCTATCTTTCTCTCTGTAACACAACCGAGCATGATCATGGCCGAGTTCGAGGAAATTCAACAACTGCTAAATAGATTTCGTGATCATATTACCACCGTGTGACTGAATCAAGCCAATAATTATTATTAATCGCTCATCCTTTTAGTGCTCAGCTGCCAGATTGCTCAAGTCTAGACAGGAAAAGTCCAGGTACCCAAGTTGGGTTCGGAACACGAATCTTACGGTCAGTAGCCTCGTGCCTTTACCACTAAGCAATCTCGAGCTCAATCAAGTCAATGACTAAAGTGGCTTTATATTGCTATCTTGTTGTCACAGCAGTAGGTAGTATGGCACAACTGAGCACAAAGGTCGAAAGTAATGTGTACGGAACAACATTTGTTGAACTCAATACATAGGAATTCCATGAAAATTGTCTACTACGATCCTACTTCCTATGTCAGTGACAACAGTACGAACGTGTTTGTCGTCATGACGGTTGGCAATGAACTCATTATAGAAACCACACAGGTCCCGACTTCGGCCGTATTGAGCGACACCAAAATGACGAACCTGCTGATTGCATAATGAGGGTTTAATGAGGGTTTTAGCGAATAGTTGTGCAAAACACTGTAAGCTAAGTAAGCTGATGAATCGTTGAGGCATGGAGGCCGTGGTGACAATAAGAATACGGTGCTACCTCCCGTGAACGGGAATCGAACGGCGAACACGGTGCGGTAGACATGAATGACGGCTTGCAATTGCTGCACTTACTGATTTCACAGGAAGACCGACTAATGTGACTAGTGTTGGGAGCTACAGAGTGGGATATGGGTGTTAGCAGTCGTACAATTCGCTTATCCTGCCGTGTTCAGCCAAAAAACAACCATGTTGACAATGACATGCAGAGCCTGATGCGTCAAGCCGGTATACCACGGTTATATGCGAGCCCCTGTACCTTAAAGAGGCTGAAACTTACAAAGAAGACAACTCGGGTCCACGTTGAAGATCTTAACTCAATAACCCAACCCGGTTAAAGAGTACACAGGGAACTAGACTACACGAACCTACTTACATCCAAGTTTTATAGCCGTCATCATCGACGGCATGACACCACGTTCAACATCGACGCTTCGCTGCCCTATGACCATGATTCATTTGAAAGCCTCATTGTCAAGAAAAGCATAAAGGTGGATGGGGAAGGGACCTAGTGCGATGCTGGTCCGAAAAACCGCCTCACCGAAGTCCACTGCACGGCAGAAAGTCTGACTACTAACCGTGTTCAGTTACCAACCAACTAGACAACTTAAACGCTCCCGACTGCTAGCTTGAACAAGCCATCTAAAACCCATCTGCTGATTAGTGTCCAAGAAACTTCCAGTTTGGTCTACCTTATCGTTTCTTCATCCCTTTACCGACATCCGTATCTGCCCGGTACTTTGGACACACGACTATGCACCCCTTCTGAACGAATTCCTGAAAAGCCTGTGAAAACCAGTGGACTTCGACCTTTCGAACCATTGAAGTTGTTACCAACTAGAATGTTGTAAACTATTACAGTCATTGAGCGAACGGTACCCTGAACTGAGATAGAAGTGAACTGCATTCACAGAAGAAGCTATTGCGACTTGACTTTCGTTGCCACACATAATAACTTTATTGTCTCGGCTATACTAACGGGAGCTTAGCCGAATCATTTTATCATATTAATAACTAACGATTATGTTTAATTACTCGGGTCATATCTTCCTCTGGACCTTTTGTTAGGCCTGTGTTATTCGCAAAGAACTACTGCCTACATCGTTATTGATAAACGAGGAAACAAAGATGGCCATTACAGCGTTGAAAAATGCAGTACAAACTGCGCCATATCATCATTCTCCACATACTCTTTACCTAACTCCCAAACCGTCACCGTTACAAAGGGCATTGATCTCAGTGCACTGATGAAAGCATATCGGTGCACCAGAATCAAGCTCCCTAGCAGAGATTAGAACCAACGGTTAACATATATATGTGGTTAACTGGAGAGTTAGCCGATTGCAGATTCTCGATGGTCTTACAACAATGCTGTTGATGTAGATCAAACAAAATATACCATTCAGTGAGTGCAGTCGGAAGCGCTCGGAAACATTCGCTCTAAATGAGTACGGACACAGTGGGGGTTCTCATGTGGCCTAATGTTTGTGAGATAAAGTCTGGATTGCGCTAATCTGTGAGTTTCACGAACAGACATCTGTTTAGTGACGCGGGTCAAATTTATCCTACATACCGTTAAACAAATAAGTCAGAATCCACTTAAACGGCATATAAAGCTGAACGGACGGACTGAAAACGGTCTGTATGGAGGTATGTACGCTGCATATTCGAACGGTATGTCAGACGATGAATTAACCAGTTCATGTAGCATATAGTCCAGAAATGCAAAGTAAAGACAGATCTGTCTCTTACGTTGGATGGCACCTGTAAGTTACGGAACAGCGAGACTAAGGGCACAATATACGGCGTTCTAGATTGTGAGTTTTAAGGAAATCAGGAAACACTGGTCGGATACGCAAAAATAAAAATTATAAGCAAGATGACATAGAAGTTGGAACGAAAAGGAACCGTGCCAAAATAGATGACAATCGCTGCCGCGTGTGATAAAAAAGGGATATCTAAAATACCAACAAGATAGTACATCCACTAAATGAAGGATTCATTGCTAGCAGTCAGAAAAGCAAATCCTGAACGTTTCGGCAGTTTGAGTTGTTCAGCACCGTGACTGACTGCAAAAGAGTGCGCAACAATTTAACTGCCAATCGCCAAATGTGTCAACAACGGCCTGTAGGGCGGCTAACGTCGGAAACAACAGAGCCATCGACGCACGCGTCATTCGATCGATAATGCAAATCGATCCAAACGCGCGCATGCCGGATTAAATGACCACCAGTAGGACACGCCTATCCTGATATTAGCCGCTGAAACAGACACGCGACGTAGACACACGCGTGCTGGGTGTGGCTAGACAAGGCCAGCGCAACAGCATGCATGCGCAGGGAGGGTGAATGGGGCTTCAATCTCGCGCAACCTACCACGTGAGACAATCGATTAGCCTAGCATAAGTGGCCGGATGACCAAGCAACAGCACGAGAAGTACGGTGGGCTATGGTTTAGAGAAGACTAAAGGTGCGGTCGATATAAGAACACTGTAAAGTGCAACTCCAGTGCTCGAATGTCGTACACTAATAAAACACGTTTAGAAAAAGGAAGATGGGAATGACCAAATCCTACTCATGTCAGCAATAGGTCGCTACAGTGCAGCACAACTATTAGGATTTACAGTCGCAGTCTTGCGAGATAGGCGCAAACAAACACAAGGGAGAAATAGGAACTGGTCTTGGGAACAACCTAATCAAAAGACAAAACGAACAGAAAGTTAAGTGAGCCAAATTTCCGTGCATGTGGCTGACAACCGATCCCACAAAACAGTGGAAAAGTTTCTAAAACAACTGCGCACGAAAACGAAGCATGTTTCATCGAAAGTAGTTTAGGTGGTCAAAACACTGACAGAAATGTGTAAATCCGTGGATTGATATAATACGGGCACTGGTATTTACAAAAACCCAGTGAGAACAGGAATCGCACTTAAATGAGTATACTTTTCACCGGCAGACAGATAATACAGCTGTTTCACTCTAGGAAAAGCGCTGAAGCGAATGGCCGAGTGACGCTGATGTTGAATATCTACTAGAGGGGGCAACTGTAACTATTGTTTTGAACCTCTGGACCTATGGTTTATAATTATTGACATCTGAATATTCGGTTGAACGACAGGTTAACAGGAATAAACAGAACCAGAGGTTATTCGAGAGCTGTTCACGATCCCAGATATGCGTCGATAAATTGACCGGTAACAAATGTACCGCGAGTGCAGGATTCCAGTTGCAAACATATCAATCAGACGCAAAACGCTTGCAGTCACTAAACATCCGATAGGCTAGTGCAAATATACCTGAAGCGCGCACAGACAAGCGGTCAGACAGCTGGGGTACGGTGTTGGCGACTGGTGGGAAGAAAGGAAGTGACGCTAAAAATAGGGAACCTGTCGGCTAACGACGTTTACACTGGAGAAGGACAGACACGTCGAATCCGTGGGCATGCGCATCAATAAACGACAGTCTGAATTGAGAACGTGAAGGGAAAGATCGTTTTGGTGAGCTACCGAGGTTGATGCAATGGAACAATGCCGGTAAGCAAACAACCCGAGTAAAGGGGGAGTGAGCAACGCCAGCTACTCCATGTGAACAATTAGTCTGGAGCGTGACAAGTTCTTATTGTCAGTTGTCCACAGAGCGTGGAATAGTGGTTCAGTTCCGTTCGGATTTCCAGCTAAAAACCGTGATACGAAGTGTAGTGGTGCCAGCTTAGTTCGCCCAGTTTAGGAGAACAAGAGAATGAGAGCGATTCATCAAAGGCGATGATTCAATTAGTTCATTGGTGTCAAATGGTTCTGAAGCGCGATAGAATAGTGAGCTACGAATTACTGGAATAGGAATGGAGGGATAAGGACTTACATTCCAGTCTAAAGAGGTGACATCCTTGTTGCTGAGAACGGTTTGACCATCACGATTGACGCAATGGGTGAGAACAAGGGGTTGGACCGGCTCTTCCAGGTTCCAGATTCTGGCAGTTGAATCTCCGGAGCTACGGTTATGAAGGATACCGAAAGAGATTAATGCCAGAACGGGATGTGGATAAATGGGTACGCAAAAAACGCTCATACTTTTAATCAAGGGAAAGTATCCAATTCACGCAATTTCACGCAGAAAATCCGATTTTAGCTGCAGGCTTTTTGACTGAGCAAACATGGTGCTACCGTGTGCACAAATTCCTGAAGCGCATTCTGAGTTTGATAGGCACTTTAGCCTAAGATTAGGAAAATGGATTTATTCTTCTCACTAAGTGAAGAGTGAATGGGACAAAATTCGGAAAGGGAAATAACAAAATGTGAATTTTAAGTCTACTGATCTTAACAAAAATTTAACCTATAATAAGCAATCCGCGATTCTCTATAGCAGACTGTTGGAGTGGAAATTATACAATGTATTGTATCCTTTTATTTTACAAAGAATGATGTACAAAAGTAGAGTGGAAAACGGATACTGGATTGTATAGAAACGTTGGGAAACTTGGTTTTCTAATGGGGTCGAAATGGGACCTGACTTGTTGCGTGACACATCTGTTAACAAGGCTCACCAGTCCGGCTAACCTGCAGTCCGATAATTGAGCGAAAATGTGGTTGGAAATGAAGAAAAGCAGACCGGTTCCATGGTCTAAATTAATCTAAATTAATCTTCGCTTCACATGGAAACGACCGCATGTGTCAACGGACAGCACCAGGATTAGTTCAGTAGAGGGACCAAACAAGTAAACTGCAGTTGGGGCGTCAATCCCTAGCGGCTTTAACTGCTCAACGGAACATGGCATGCGTCTTCTGACTCAGTTTGAGAAAAACGTGTTTTGTCCGCTCAACTGCACACTCGGGGGCGAAATTGTGTGGTTACCTTCATTTTCGGTCTGAGCTCTCAATCTGAGTATATAGACACTGGATAATTAGGGAAGCAATATGCTTCCTAAAATACCAAGGACGGTAATCGAAAGAATATTGCAGAAAAAACATCGCTCGCTGGGTTAACTTAATATGAATGAATTTACTTGAAGTAGTCTTTTATTACACTCGGGTATGTGCTTCTATCGTGGAACCAGAGAAGCCGCAAGACATCCGACTCCGAAACAGAATCCGGCATATTCACTTTACCGGCAATCCGTGTAATACGGCAACACGCGGTGTCGAATATGGAATGGCTATAATTCGATGCACATTTCGTTATACAAATTCAGACCGCGCAGAGTAGGCTAGCACGACTAGGTAACAAAGCAGTTAACCTCCAAGACCTTTGAACCAGTTACTGTAACCCATACACATAAAAGAGACCGGGAGGTTCACATAGATTTGAAGAAATAACGGAAATTATAATCGAAATCTTTCTAGACAAAACAACACCAAGGGATGGAACTGTTGCCCACATTTTGCACTTTTTGGTGTATCCACACAAACTGACGAAAATCACATTCACCAAAACTGTGGTTTCGCCTGGAGTGGATTCATCACTTGTGGCAGAAGAATTACTCGGACTCATTCAATAGGAGTAAAGTTGTGATGACGAACATGGACGGTCTCATAAATTGGTAGCCGAGCGTACTTTGTAACGGTTGCTAAATATGGCTATTCTGGGTTCTGTGTTGACGACGGTTGGGTAACTTGTAGCAAACAAAAGTGAGCAACTGTGAAGAGTTCGCGTCTATTAAGAAGAGGCAAGGTAGCTCCCTAGAATTCGGACCCATTCGAATACGAGCTCAGCATACGGGACCCACCAAGACTCAGCCGGAGGGTCACCTGAGGTCGAAGCGGTAGTCTGTCTTACATTTCCTGAAATTCTACAGAAGCAAGCACTTGCGATCTATGTCGTTTTTGTTTTACTGTCATCAGCAGAAGTTAGGCACACGAGCAATAAAATACGGATGATGTGCTTGAAAAAAGCTACCACCATAGTAACTTCCCAGATGGGGGGGCGATGACCCAAGTGGTTAGAGCGCGAATTTACTGACTGGAAGGTCCGTGGTTCGAACCCTACCTCTCAACTTCCCTTGTCTAGGCCTGGGTAAGCTGGAAGTATCCTACCCTCGTGCAACCTTCCGGTGGCATGGCAGTTAGGCACCGAAAGGATGCTACAGCTGAACATTTTTTTCCCAGATTGGGTTCCTCGGCACAGTTCTTCCCACCTCATTAAGGCGGGATAACATGTCCCTTGGCACATTTACCCCCAAATTCGTCTCCGTGATCTCGCATGAATCACACTTGCAAAGGGTAGAATTAAATGGGAAAGTTTTTGACATGCACGTCGAACGATTTGGGAAGGTTCTAGCAAATTTTACCTGATTTAGCAATACAAAAGTTCCAGCCTCCATTGATTTCGTAAACTCATTAGCTAGATAACTGTCTCCACTGGAAATTACTCGACAGGTTCGAACATAGTCGAAGGACTGACTGACAGGTTAATTTTTGCACACCAATTTAGCAAGGTATCCAAACAAGCGTCGCAAAATAGTTAGCATTTAGCCTCAAAAATATGCGTTGCTTACAAATAAATCAAAGCACTGAGTGCAAGTCAAGAAACCAGGAATCGCATACGCATGCGACGTGATTCAAGTCTACATTCAATTGAGGTCGGTGTATCCATGAGACTTATTTGGTGGCCAGACACATCGTATGGCTTTTCATGTTCATCCCCAGGTCCATCATTGCCTATTTGTACCAACATGTAATGGTGAAACAAGCGAGTACCCGCTACAAGAAACACGTCATTAAACCAACATGACCGGTGTATCCAAATAAAATGATTGGAAATAGCTGATTTGCTGCCTAAAATTGATTGTGGCTTGACTTCTATGAAGGGATCGATAGTCAAGGATAGGCAGCGTCCATAACTCGTACTTCTGGAAATTATTCGTGCACTGCAGTAAGAATGAGAAAATTGTCCAGCTGTAATACCCTAGCTTCCTTGCTACTCGAGAAGAGCACGAGGGCTGAGATACTGGTAGAAGCACTCAAAATGGTGGGTGAGTCTAAACCACGGACCTCCTGGTCATAAATCTTGCGCCTTAGCCATTGAGATCTCTGGCTTGTACACTGCTGTTTCCCATGAAACAGCACAAGATTGTTCAGTGGCTAAGGCGCGAAGTTACTGACCGTGGCGTAAGTCCAATACTGATTTCTTGATTGCTCCTGTCTTGGCTTAGGTATTCCAGCACTAGCCCAGTGCCTTTACTTCCTTCATGCCGCATAGGCGCACGGAAAGGGTGTCACAGCTGAACAGTTCTGTGCTCTCCGGAAGCTCCACTTGAGGGCAGGTGACAACCAGATGTAGTCTAACCAAATGGGAGAAACTGTATTTTCTAAATGAAATCTAAATATCTGCAGCTTGGTAACTGTCAAGTCCTTCGGATCGTTAAGACCGAAAGACTAGATCAGCTTGCGAGAGGAAACTTGTGCCCCGAAACATGGTCCAAAAAACACACATCATTTATTATGAAAGATATGTGACCTAAGTCTTCAGCAGTAACACAGATTAAATGTCTGACGATAAGATGAATGGGAGCTGGTGTCTTGGTTTCCCTCACCCTGAAGCAAGCATGTCCCTTCGAGGATTCCAAGCACAAATAAACACCTCCGATTCGTGGCCCAATAGCACGGTTATCCGATCTTGCGTTATTTGACGAGGAAGTAGGGGGGAGGTGTTGTTCAATTCAGGTAGATGAACACGATCCAGGTCCATTGCTTCACCTAGTCCACGGAAATGATTCACTAGAAGAGGAACAAGGAAAGTATGAAAACTCAGAACCCGAAAAGGATGAAAGCTTTAACGTTCACAACAATGACAACAGCGGTCAAACGCGAATACACCCAGACATATAAGAAAAACAGCACCCTGGAAAAACTGTTCTAATGCTTAATCACGATTAACCCGAAGTACACAGCACTCGTTCGCCGACCACTGTATACAATGTGGACTGATCTAATCACACTGATCTAATCACATGATCTAATCACACACAGTGAAAATCTGAATGCTGCCGACAGGGCGCGAAATGAGAAACAAATCTTGATGGGTAGCGAAAATGTGTTAAACATGGCAAGGTGACAGAATAAATGGAGCCTCAGTTTCAAAGTTAGATCCAATAAAGATCAGAGATACAGCAGTTATGCGTGAACAGGCGTGGAATTCCACATACTTTTTCGCAGAATAAGGCCTACCAATGCCCAACACTAGAGCAGCGTCTGTCGAAAAGCCACTACTTAAGTGACGGTCAATACCAATCAGGGAAAGAAGGAATAAAGGAGCCCAAACGGGTACGAATAACTGCGATAAACTGATTAATCAGTGTAAGGTAATGATAACAACAAATTAATACGAAAACGCCAGCGGTGAATGAGTAACATATACAAGCAAAATCCTGAGTTGCTTCCGCTGGTTGATCCCAACTTATTCAGTGTTGACAGCTGCACCTAGCTTGGGAAGCGACACACGCGTATGATTAGTCTACCGCAGGGTTCCTCAAACTAGTCAAAATTGCGTAGATGCCGGGTACCAAAACTCGTACGATATTGAAAATCACATCAGTCTTACATAGAAACCCGTGAAATACGCGAATTCACGCTCTACTTGACACCAACTGAGCTTTTTATTGAGTGCATTTCGCCAAATGCGGACAATGCGGTGTTCAAGGGCATAAAGTTGACATAAACCTGATGAGTTTCAAGAGGCTCAAAAAACCCTTACCGACGGAAATCCGTAGTAATTGTCATTCAAACAAAAATTATGATTGTTGTTAATAGAAGCAATAAAAATTATTGGTTCAGTTGACAGCAGTGAAACGAATTCTGCCAAGAAGTTGGCCAACACGTAGAGATAGTCAAGATTTGTTTCTCAGTGAAGGCAAGCGGACACAGTGGGAACAGCCGCAATGCTCAGGTATACAAGTCACATGACTTGCAATCCGCATGGCCCGGTTCAGCTATAAAACTGACTCGAAATTGTAAGTAGATGTAAGACTGGCATCAACAAGTATTGTTTAAATATCGTCTTATTTATCCCCACGCATTTCTACCAGAACAAGACATTATTAGACATCTATGTGACCTCAAGTGCTTTGCTTGTAATGGTTGCAGATAAATTCCTCCAACGAAGGCAAGTAACTAATATTATTCAACAGCTCATGTTGAGTCGGGAATGGTCCTTTTTGTGGACGTAGTGGGGTCTCAATGCAGGTAGCGATTGCAACGAGTTTCTTGTACTAAATATGCAACTAGTTCGTCGGTTCATTGTATCTTGACACAAATACGGCCATTGCCAAACAATTGCATGTCTACTTTACATTGTGCCACTCAATTTATCACAGGGGATACGAAAGGATAATACTGAACCCACCAAACGATAACGGTCAAAGATGGGTTCAAGGTAACCAAAAACAGCATACAACTAAAATGGCAATAGTAGAATCTAAAGAACGCGTCACTACTGGAATTGCCGTCGAAATCGTTCATGAATTATCCACCAAAAGATTGCACCGTAACATGATATGATGATCCATTGAGCTATACTACTTGATCCCAACTAAATGACCGCAATTTTTTGCACCATGTTGGTCAATGGATAGAAGTCTCACAAACAGTCTTTTGATTCAAAACATGTAGGGCAACTTCGTCCTCAGCCAGGTGCGAGTTTACTGACCGCAAGGTCCGTGTTCCAAACCGAACCTCAGAATCCCGACTGCTCCTGTGTATGCTTAGGGCAACCTGGCAGTATCTCACTTCTCTAGCCTGCTTCAGGTGGCATGGAAGCTAAGCACCGAAAGTGTGTGAGTGACTGAAATGTATTGTGGTCAGGTTTTGGAACGATAGGCTTCGTCTGAGGGCACCCTGACAGTAGAAGAGTAGCCGTACCGCAATGAACTCCGGGGCCGAAAAATGCTTTCACGGTCGACGCATGATGCCATCAGCCGGGTTGCCTTACTTGTTGCAAACGGGTGGGCAATTGCACCGTAACATGATATGATGATCCATTGAGCTATACTACTTGATCCCAACTAAATGACCGCAATTTTTTGCACCATGTTGGTCAATGGATAGAAGTCTCACAAACAGTCTTTTGATTCAAAACATGTAGGGCAACTTCGTCCTCAGCCAGGTGCGAGTTTACTGACCGCAAGGTCCGTGTTCCAAACCGAACCTCAGAATCCCGACTGCTCCTGTGTATGCTTAGGGCAACCTGGCAGTATCTCACTTCTCTAGCCTGCTTCAGGTGGCATGGAAGCTAAGCACCGAAAGTGTGTGAGTGACTGAAATGTATTGTGGTCAGGTTTTGGAACGATAGGCTTCGTCTGAGGGCACCCTGACAGTAGAAGAGTAGCCGTACCGCAATGAACTCCGGGGCCGAAAAATGCTTTCACGGTCGACGCATGATGCCATCAGCCGGGTTGCCTTACTTGTTGCAAACAGCAGGGTGGGCAAGCTGAATTAGAATCATCACTTCCTGGATGGGGACCCCGAGACGGACCATATCAATGGTTAGAGATATTCTCAGACATGGCCCAGTCACACCCTCAAATGGCGCTCGTCCATTCAAGCTGTTGCCTTCAATGCATAGCTCCCTCCCCAATCCCCTCACTTAACAGTCCACCTACAGTGCTGTATTTACGCACTAATTTATCAGCTCCCGCATCCAATACGAAGCTACCTAACCCGCCTCCCCGAATCAGCGGTGGACGAAACTGCGGCAGCTACAACCACAGTACGATAAGTACGCGGTTATTACAGCTGACGATGATGATGACCATCATCATTGACATCCTATTGGCCATTGAAATCCGTTGGCAGCCGTATCTTGTAGCGTTTCCAACCAGGCAGTGAGGATCACGCGGTCCCAATCCTGGAAGGCGAGTAGCACCAACAGCACCCAAACGTTTCGTGATTTCTTTCATACCCCTCTACCAGGTCAAGGGTTGGCCATCTCTCTGCTTCCAGCACTCTGAATTGCACATGGAAAACAGCACTCTCTTCGGCAAAAGATGGTTATACATGAGCAACACATCTCCCGACCAACACAGCTTCCGGCGCTGGACACATTCCTTAACGGATGTTCCTGTTGCACAACGGAAAGCTCGATTTCTAACCGCCGCGTTCTGAGACAGCCATTTTCGAACACCTGAAGATGTCTCAGTTACGTTGATTGAACAGACCCAGTCTCAGCCATAAAACAAAACAGCCCGCACTGAGCTTGATACACACGTCCTTTGAGATTCAGGAATACACCACTTTGACGACATAGGTGTCTCAAATTAGCGAATGCGACCCGAACCTTGCATGTTCGTGATTTGACCTCACCTGTCACACTACAATCAGAGCTAACATAACGCTCCATAACTTCCAGTGTCTTTCCCTGGATTGTAAGTAGCGTGTTCAGTGACTGCCTGTCCAGGAGCATGAACTTACACTTTGTGGGTGCGAAGTGCACACTAAAAATACCTGCGCCTTTGTGATGTACACGATTCTCTATTCATTCGTTTCGATGTTGCACGTGCTATATTCAAGTCAATTTGAATACACACGTCCTGCTCGTTACGCCGTGCTGAATTACCAACCAAAGGACGGGATGAATATGGCCAGTTTATCATCAGCATCAAAGGCAGGAGCATCAATGTTGGCAAAGATGCTTCACTGCCGTTTACATTAAAAGCCCTAGAAAGGAAACGGAAAAAGGGTGACGGAAGGGACCTGTTGCTGGTGTCAGTCAAGCACCTCCAACCGCTCAGTCAGACAATCTAGAAACTATCTGACAGCACGAACGCCACTGACGTCGATTAGCCGCCGTTTCTTGCAACGTCTGCAGCCAAACACACGCGGGATCATGGGGACCCCATCCTGGAAGGCGTATAACACCAACAACACCCAAACTCTTCGCGATCGCTTTCACGCTTTTCCGTCAAGTCACGCTGACGACCTCATGTTTTGCGCCACTCTCAAGGAGGAACAGAAAACAACACTCGTCTCGGTAGATGGTGTTTCGGCATGCGTAGCATATGACCAAGCCATCGCAGTCGGTGGTGCTGGAAGCACAACCGAATACCCGTTTTTCAATCACCTTGTTAATAACACGCTGACGCCACCCAAAACCAGCCACGCTTCTGGGGCATCGGTGGCCGAAAACCTGAAGACGTCTTACATCATACGTCCGCAGAGGCCGTCTCACACCCATTCAACAACACAGCCTTTACTGTCGCCTGGTATATGCGACCCCTAAGATCTAGTGATCAGTTAATTCAAAAACACTTGCGCCTTATCCTACTGTTCGAAGATGAGAGCGATGTCGTCTGCATATTCCAGATCGAGGTTTTCGTCACAGGCTGTTTGGACACCGGGGTTTTGGAGGCCTTCAAGCGTTCGTCTCATGATTTAATCGATCACGAATTTGGAAAGGAATGGGGAAAATGAGTATCCCTGACGGACACAACTTTGTGTACAGAAGCTTTTGCAGATGCTGCTGCACTTCAACGTATTCTTTGTTTTCTATTACCACATTCATTGTATCATCTCTGCAGGTCCCAGCAACAGGACTGACAAGATTGTTCGCCTTGCATGAAGTTCAACAGCTACTCTGAGTGTCCACCTTAATTAACAACCCTAACAACCTCGATTTCAGTTTTCAAATTCCAAAGACTGTCCTAATGAGCGGCTTCCAATGTTCGCACTCTGGAGTAAGCATGACAACAAGCTGTTCTTGCTCGTACGCTGGATTGTTGTTGATTGACTGATGATGATATAGTCTGTGAGGAACAGGAATCTACGACTGAAGTGAGTGCTCAGCCCTGCTGAGGCTCTACTTGGTGATCGTCTTGCGCAACACCATACACCGGTTGGCCACAGAGAAGCCTATGAACCTGGAGATAAACAAAAACCTTCATAACCGACTTCTCAAACACCTGTTTGCTGGCCCGATGTAGGACATCAACCATCACTAAAGCGAGGCATCCAAAGTTGTACATGAAGGCGTGACCTACACCTGCGGCACAACCCAACCAACTTCCTCCAAGAACTGAATCTCTGATTGGGTTGTGGCTTTGTCTGAGGCCTGGCGACAGACTCCTTTTGGTCGCAACCACAACTCGATTCGAGACAACGTTCGACGCCATATAAAACGGACCGCTAGAGTAGACCGAGAAGTTTGGTGTTCTCCAAAGGTTCGAAATGCTGGAAATATCCGCAGTTCATTCCACTTGATTCAACTGACAATTCTTCAGAGTAGTCTTATCAATGAAATCATCAAGGACCACAACTGTGATATTCAGTAAAGAAAGACGTTCCGATTGTTGGGCAGGATACTTTGAGAAAAATCAGTTGGCCACCTGGTATTTTCAACCCGAACTGTTGGCCTCTGATAGAAACGTGAACAGGGAACATGGAGCCCGAGTGTATATTTCTACTTCAGCTCCCGGTCCCGTCGACATGCCAGCTGCGGTGAACTCCTCAACCAGTTTCTAACCAACTCATTTACCTCTATTCACGAGGAGCATGCCGTCCAGACAACTGGGGGAGCAGACCATAGATCCCATCTTCATTGTTTCTAACTACAGGTGCTGAAAGGTGTAGCAGAATAACCCTGTTCCTACATTCGCGTAAACAGGGCGTGTGAGCATGCGGAGAGCTCTCTAAGAGCTATCCTATGAGAAGCGGTATCCAGCAAAGATTCACACACTCCACATTTCTGCCAGAATTCGTCGTACGTAAAATGGTGAAGGGAATGCAGGAGTACCTTCAAAACTTCAGTGGCCGAATTACTGCTGGTGGAAAGAACCTTACCGATTTGGTGTGCGAACACTAGGTCTTCATCTTTGAAGATGGAGTACAAGAGCCTTTGAACGTATTGACAATCATGACATCTTTCGGCAATTGTTTCATCTACAATTTACCAAAGAACTTCAGAATATGCGCCCTCTGTACATGCGCTTTGCAAGTCAAGAAGTACTAAAGGTTGTGGAACTTCTTGTACCTCACTAGTTGCGTGAGCCCTAGCAAAACTGTCTGACAAAAGTCAGTGCACGAATCTGAAAGACCGGAATCACGTTTGCCAATTTGCGTTGCTGTGTCCAAAAGAGGTATCACTGGTTCTCAAGGTTCACGTGTGCGAGGCTCCGAAGCGCGATGTGCTGTACGGTTGCGGGACATTAGTTCCAGGGACACATGGTCTGAGGCTTCTTCAAGCTTTTGACCACCGATGGTGTCGGATGGTGTCAATGAATTCATAACGAAGTAATTGGAAAACGGGTACCTGTTTATGCAGCAGATACTTTAGTCGCGGAAAACATGCAGCACTACCAACTGCGGAGGTTTGGCCATATGCTACGCATGCTGAGACATGCTTTACCGAGACGCATAGGGGTTTTCGTGTTTTTTTTTTGGAATGACGCCATCCGCGAGTGGATGACTTATGACTTCGCACAGGGTATGAAAGAAGTTACCTACCTTGGATGATGTTGGGACAGTCAGCCTTTGACGACGGGGATCAAATGATTCTTCTGTCGATGATGCGACGGCGTTCTTCTTACATAGATGGTTGCCAGGTTATACGCTGTCCATCTCTCGGTCACTTGTGCTCAGCAAAGGGCTGGGCGAAGAGGGCTCTGCGGTACAGACGGCACTCTGGCATGCGGAACACGTTCTAATCAGTGGGTGAAATAGCTCAGTGATTAGAGGGTGATTTTACTGGCCGGAAGGTCCGTGGTTCTAACCTGACCTCTACCTCTCGACTTCCTCTGTCTAGGCTTGGGCAACCTGACAGTATCCCGGCTCTCGTGCTTCCTTCCGGTGGAATGGCAGTTAGATACCGAAAGGATGCTACAGCTGAACGACTTTCGATTTTATGGCACTAGCTTACGGACCTGAAAGTTTGTGGCTTGAACCCAACCTCAGCATCTCAACCACTCTTGTCTGACCTTGGGCAACCTGGCAGTATCCCAGCTCTCGTGCCTCCTTTACACTGGCATGACAGCTGTGCAAAAAAAGGTTCCACAGCTGGACGATTTTTCATAGTGCCAAAGCTACCGCCTGCGGCACGGCACTGCCAACTTCGCTTAAACACCGGATGTCAGATGGGGATAGTGACTGGAGTCCAGAACATAATCCAACCCGACGAATTAACAGACATCAAGCGAAACTTATTGTGAAGTCTGGTGAATACAGAAGGCTAATAATATGGAAGGGGCCAAGAACGCCGAGAAGGCCCGGAGATTAATTTGAATGATGCACGCGACCAGTCCTGGAAACCGCCGGTGAGCGAAACGATCAAACTGACGAAGCCCGCCTCAATGAAAAAGACGGCTTGACCACTGGATCGAGCACTCCGAAGAACCATTTTCGTGACCACCGGCTGCTATTCAGTCGAAGCAAACTGGAATACTGGAAGGCGAATCTGGAGACTCCTAGGACCTCAGAGGTGTATGACTGTATAAGTTCTCTTAAGCGCCACAGAGCTCTTGGTTGGGGTGGCTTCCCACTCAGTCAGCGTTTGTCTAATCTGCATGCATCCGCCTGAGAAGACTGTCGGAGAACCGGTGATAGAATTTGCTTTAAAAAGGGGGGCTATGGAGACCGCAGATCAACATGACCCCAGTCGTAACGAGACCGTAGGCGCCACCTTTTCCTCCTCGCCTTATGGTGGCCTGTGAAGCACTGGCTAGATAGCAGCAAACGGGGTTCTGGCCTGAATATCCTGTGTTCATTTTATTGCCTCGTGTTAGTTATGCTTCGCCCTTACTTTCTGTTTATGGATGTCTATTCTTAGACGAGTAAGGCAGTAGTCATTCTATGCGACTCTGTGTTGTTCTAGCGCCTAAGCAGAATCTACTCGCTACCCGTAACGCGCTCCGCTAGGTTTTAGAACGCCGTAGTTATAAACGATTTACAGTTCTGGTATTCCAGGACTGCCGAGACGTTCACTTGGCCATTCTTTTTTTTACTGTGTCTGATCATTAAGGAGTGCCCCAGAAGCTTGTCAACACAATAAGTTTTCTATATCTTCAGAATGAAAGACTGAGAGTATAGGTGCTATCTGACGAGCATGCCTACTCTCTTCATTTCTGTTCAACTTCGCGATAATGTGGCGATGTCAATCTTGTCTATCTGGAATATGCAGACGACGACGTGCTCGTTACCGAAGAGGGAACACAAGCTATTTCAAATGAAATGGACGAGGTGATGTTATCTTTCAGTGTTCCCTTTGCGAGGTCACAATTCTGACTGAGGTAACTGAACACGTCACTTGCACTCTAAAAACGGATACTGGAAGCTGTGGGGCGCCTTAGGTACATTGGAAGTCATATTAGTTCCGACTACAGTACAGTAGGAAGTCAATTCACGAATGTTCGGGTCGCGTTTGCAAACTAAACACATCACATATCTCTAAATTGCGGGGCAAGGGTATATCAGGCTACAGTATGGGTTGTTTTGCTGTAAGACTGTGAGGACTACCCTACAGGAGCAGTGGAACTGAGAAGCCTTGAGGTCTTCAACAACCGTTTTAGAACCATAGCTCATGTAGGCTAGTGTCGGCGAATTGATAACAAGGCAATTAGAAGGCGCATGTTCGGTTGCGTCCAGCACCAAAAGCCGCGGTGGTTGGGCCATGTACTGCGCTTACCGAACATGGTGTGCCGAAAAGTGCTGTTTTCCGTGCAGTGGGGCAAAGGGGTGACCGAACTTTGACCTAGCAGAGGGCCATGAAACCGGCCAGAAAGGTCATGGGCTCCAAACTACGTTTACACAGCGCATACATCAAGGCGACCCAGCTGATGACATGATGTAACGGTGGATGTGGCATATCAGTATTTTTCGTTGTAGGCAGCATGTTAGTAGCTGAGCTGAGGTGGTACCAGGTCACAAAACCAAACAGGACGATAGGGTCTTCAGTAAAAGTTAGTAGGTAGAGAGTGAATTTACTGACCGGAAGGTCTGCGGGTCGAACTTGATCTCTGCATCTCGACTTGCGCTGTCTAGGCTTCGGCAACCTGGCAGTATTCCAGACCTCGCGCTTCCTTCGGGCGGGATGGCAGCTAGACATGATGACGATCATCAGTATCACCATGATAGCTATCAACTGTAAGAACCACGTAATTGTGGCTATAGCTGTCACAGTTTCGTCCACTGATGATATCGGGAGTGAAGTAGGTGGCTGCGCATCGGAGGCGGGAGCTGATAAATTGGTGCGTAAATGCCCGTCCGCCAGTGGATTTTTAAGTGAAGGGATTGGGACGGGAGCTATGCCTTGAGCGCAATAGCTTAAATGCGCCACTGAGGGCGCGACTGAGCTGTGTCTGACAATGTCTCTAAACATTGGTGTGCCTAGGGGTCCCCAACCGGGGAGACGACAATGACAAGTCATTGTTTGACCTTCCCTGGGTCGTGTCCACCTTTCGCGTGGTTGTGCGACAACCCTTCCAAAAAGTCGGTCGACTGGCATAAGCAGCACGTGACCAAGGTAGCGCAACCTATGCGGGGTGATGGGTTTATTTATCATGGATGAATTGTTTCTTCCAAATACCTTTCAACGTATTCCAGAATTGCTGATTCGGTGTTCCTACCAGACTCGGGAAATGCTTTGAAGATGTCCTCGGCGCGCAGTGGCCAGATTTCTGACCCGTATAGCAATATGGATCGCACCGCAGCATTGTAAACTCCACCGTTGACGAATAAGCTGATATCACGGCCATGCCAAAGGTGACGCAGACACACGAAAGCTGATCTAGCCTTCCCAATCCCGATGAAAATATCATCACTCTTGAGACCACCGGGACTCACAAAGCTGCTCAGGTAAACAAACTTGTCTACTACCTCAAGTGGCTTATCCGCAAACACAAAGTTGGCACTTTACACTTTGCAAGTGTGAAGCGCATGCCAAACCGTGAGGTAGAACTATTTAGATTAGTTAGGATTGTTTGCATTACCACGGTGTCAAATCCAAGAAGAGTTGTGTCGTCTGCATACTCCATATCTGTGAGCGGACGCCTCGGGAAGACTTCAACCCCAGGTCATTAGAGGCTGACGAAGGTGAAGAGGAAAGGTGAATGAGGACAGTTGTCTGGAACCATTTGATGTGGAAAACTCAAGCGAGAGCTACCCGTAGACTTTCCCAAGTCCGCGGGAATTCGCTTACCGTGCCTTAAGAGGGGTCGAGGAGTTATGGGGGACACTTTGCTCTATAGACACTGCCATAGTACCTGACGGTAACAAGAGTCAAAGACAGCTTTCAGATCGAGGGACACAACCACCGTTAGTTGCTAGAAGCAGTGTCTCTGTTGCAGAATCAGTCGGAGGGTGAAGGCGTGGTCGACTCATCCTCTTGCATGATGGAACTCAGCTTGGTTTTCGTGGACTTCTATTACTGTGTTCGGTCAACCGTCGAAGGATAAGACCAGAGGGAGAACCTTCGATGCAACAGCTGGTCATGGTAGTTTTCACACCGCGTCTGTGTACTCTTTTTGAAGACGGGAATAATTGCTGACATGCCCCATTCTCTGCATGCACTTTCTCTTGACTTCATATAGCACCAATCAGCTTTAGCACCAATCAGAAGTTCTCCGCTTTCTTTGAAGAGGGTTAGATAGAGACCATTCGGTCCTGGTGCCTTCTCACGTTTCAGCAGCGATATTTCGTAATTTATTTATTCTTTTGACGGGTGATTAAGGATTTCTCGTCAAAGGACTTAATTTCAACTTCACAATACTTCATCCGTGAAGGATTTCCCGGCCAGAAGTGTTCCAGACAACTGATAGTGCCCGATTTAAAAAAAGGGGCGCGTAATGAGTGTGGTAACCACAGGGGGGTCAGCTTGACCCCGGTCGTAACGAGACTGTTGGCGTCAATTGTGCTTCGTCGCCCTACGGTCATCATCATCATCAACGACAGCATGACATCAGTGCTCAACACCAATGCTTCACTGCCGTACAGCCATGACTTATTTGAAAGCCTTATTGTA